>NC_061519.1:16827500-17087500 GCF_022379125.1 Scophthalmus maximus
CTTATTTGTAGACTGATGCTTTTATTTGAAAGATGTTAAAAATATTGCACATCCAATTATTTGCTCTCTGTTGTTGCGTAAGCTCCAGTCTTCAGGGTGCGTCTTTTTAAAAAAAAATCCCAGACTTCTACCATGAATAAATATGATTAAAAAACACTGCATTACACAAAGACAGTTAAGTTAAAAGACGGATGATGACACAATCTTTCTTCTGCATGTCTCTGTTGTACAGACAGAACTGCAAAAGCCTCTCCATTGGTTCTATTCTGTTCTGTATCCACACAGCTCTCACACTATACAACTCCATTCTTTTTCTCTTTTTATTTTTCACTTTCTCTGCGGTGTGCTGCGGCCTTCATCTTGACAAAGAGAAGAAAGAGGGCCATACTGTGAGCAAAGACAGTGACAAGACATGACCCTTCAAACATGAATTCTCCACCAGTCATGTACACATTACTGCATTTGCACAACACACACACACACACACACACACACACACACACACAATGGCAGGGTATAATTTTTCTATTGCTATGAAAACAATGAAAACGCTTTGTTTGTTTGTGTAAAGTATAATGTACGTTTCACATGGCTTTTGAAAAAGAGTTTTCTAAAAAAGAAACTAACTCTTTGCAACTTTTTACTAAACATGCTGTTATTCCTTGATGACAGATTCAGCCCCTAGGTTACTGCAATTCTGCATCTATGATAGAAATTATAGTTATTCCCTGTCAACACTATAAAAACCCTGTGTCGATTTATAGGTTGTGCAGGACTTTTACTTTGAATGATGACTGAAAAGATTGTCTCTCTCATTTTGATCACCAGTTACCTTTGGGTTTTGCGAAGAAACAAAAAAAACCCAAAACAAAAATGGTAAAACGTAGACCCACAGATGACGGTGGTAGACACTGTGGGCGGTTCCAGACACCAGTACCTCTTTTGTCTTTTCTTTAACCTTTAAAAAGGTTAAACAGCAAATACTCACAAGTCAACATGAGCACTGGGCATATTGTTTTGTGTTGTCTTGAAGCCACATCACATAGGAGCAAAAGAAAAAAAGAAGAAAAAATTCTCCCTCCCGACAGTTGATCACATTGATGACACCCACCAGACGTGCATTGCACAGATTTGCATCCTCTAATTCAACACCAGCCTCATTCAAAAAAACCTAACGCTGAACTTTTGCTCCACACAAAAAAGTTTTATGCCTCAAGGGAATGACCATGTGGCGTCAATCAAAGCAACATCAACACCACAAGGTGTGTCTGCGTGCAGCTTCTCTTAAAATCTCCCTTCTCGAACCAAATCACCTCAAAGCTCGCAGGGATGTTTATATAGCTCCGTTTTGGGCGGCTGCTCTGTGTTTCCCTTCTAATCTCATTGTGTCTCCGCTGGCCTCTGATCTTTGGCATTTTCCACATTCCAGCCATCTGCTGGTCTCTCATTTAGCTGGCAGCAGCCCAGCAGCGCTAAACCAAACAGACTTGTATTCCTCTGTCTGTCCCCTCAGTCAGAAGGGAAGAAGAAGAATTCTTGTTCAAACCTCCCCTCGATGCCAGCGCAGGAGATTTTCCGAAAAGGCTCTTGAATCAGTACATTCCATTGCGTGCTATGGGATCACCACAGAGAGTGATGAACAGTCATGCGGCGAGCCCAGTGACATATCACACTGTCACCGCCACAAAGAGAAAACTTCCCCCCAACACCATATTAATCTGAAAGTGAGAGTCAGTGAGCGGCGTTTTGAAGGCGGAGGGGACGACAAGTAGACGAGTGTCACTTTTAATGGGTCACCACCACACTAATTAATGCTGCGAAAAAGAAGTGATGAGCAATGAACTGCTGGTGTAGTGTCAGACATTTTCCATAGAGAAAGGTGATGTTTCTTTCCTGTCTGGTTGGTTAAAAGTGAACGTCAATGATGTGGTTGGAGAGACAGGATGTAAGAAGGTCAAAAGTTCTATAATTTCTGAACTCTCTCCCCACGTCTGCTTTCTGTCACTTTCTATCACAAGCCTTTACCTCAGTGTTTTTTCCGTATTGTTTTCCAGGTTAAAAAGGTTACAACACTTACGTAGCTGTTTGATAATAGCTGATTCAATATGACTAAGAAAAGATGTACCATGATAATCAGTAAATATTAGTGTATATATTTAGAAATGGTGAAGAGATTCAGGGGTCTGGAACAAGGCCACACTTTAAAGCTGCACCCATCAAGTTTTGTACTTTGTTTTTACACTGTTGAACTGCTCCACAGTAGCCAAGAATTTAGCCAAGTACTTTTTTAATCATCTCTAATACATTTTTGTTTCAAAAAGGTGTTTTAAAACTAGAACAATTTCCGTCTGAATAAGCATTTTAGCGCTGTATCAAGAGCACCTCATCCATACTAACACCTGAGCACCAATATCAGGTGACCATTCATGTACGTCCATACTACTACGCAGCCCCGGAGTTTTCATACGAGCAGCATTTCCAAACTTCTCCGGTCAGGCGCTCAAAAACTCCGGAGTAGAGTGGGCAGCAGGCGTAACCGTTGCATTACAGTGATGTGTTTTAAAATGAAAGCCTTGGTACACAAGTGTAAAGTGCCTTCCATAAAAAATGGGATTGATTTGAAATTGAATTCATTTCCAGACAGTAATAAAGACCAGCTTATCTTAGACACCTGTGTGACAAGTAGTCTGACTATTTAATCTGATCGCTACTTGATAGAAAGGCTTTCAAAGGTCAGTCCTCAGGGGAGTTTTTACAGCTACATCAGAATGACACACGTTTTATAGTGACATGGTCGAGACAACGGACACACTGACTAACACAAACGCACACATGTATCCAGCAGTTCAAACAGTCGCTAGTTCCGACCACAGAAGCGTCACACAGGGTACGGTTCGTCTTCCTCCATGCTGCGCCCAGGTGTTAATGTTGTATTTTGTCGGCGGGTGTTTTTTTTGTCTGCTTGCAGGATGACGCGAGCACACTGTGTGAAAAGAGAAAGTGAGAATGATAAAAGAATGTGACAGAAAAACCGAGTGAGCTGAACAAAAATGGGCGCTCGGGGCAAAAACAACCTTAGTTACAGGAATCAGTTAGTGTGATGTGAAATATGAGAGATGTATGAGGTACAGGGAAAAAGAAAGAGAGCGAGTCAGAGAGAGAGAGAGAGAGAGAGAAAGAAAGATAAGGCAGAGGAGGGAGAGGAAATGAGGGAGGGGAGAGAAAGGGCTGGGGTTTCCTTGCCTCTCCTTTCTGCAGTGTAATCAAGGTAATGACGCAGGCTCAGGGGATGATACCACATGTATACACAACCACTCACTCTCACACACACACACACACACGCGCACACTTAAAAACACAGTGCAATGCAGTTGCCCCCAAACCATCACCCCATTTTGCAAACCGCCCACGGCTGTTCAACTGCATCACTCTCTCCTCTGCTGTCACCTTCCCCCTGGTTTGCTAAGTTCCCTCACATCGCTCTCTCTCTCTCTCCGTCTCGTTCTTTCTTTTTCAGTTTTTTTCCTCTTTCCTTCTCTCACCCTGTCTCAATCCACTGCTCCTTTTATTCCCCTTCTTCTCTGTCCCTACATCGCTGCATTCATTTATTTTTTATCATCGAACCCCTCTATAAAACCACTTCCGGTAGATGGAGAGAGTGTGTGTGTGTGTGTGTGTGTGTGTGTGTGTTATCCTGGTTCCTTTTTATCTGAACTGAAAGGGCGGAAGATTAAATCTATATTTTTGCAGATGAACAAACATGTATACACCCAAACATTCTTGGGCATTAGTAAAATAGTGATCCTCCTCTTAATTTGCTGACAATAACATATTGGCTAAACCCCTCCCCAGAGCCGGGATTATACAATCTGGTTGAGCAACTGTGACTTCATGGTGGGGCTCTGAAGCTTTGGAATTGGCCACATGTTGAAGCGATGTGCATTGAGCTCTAGTAAGAGTGGTCTCAATACCCATGAGCCAGTGTGTGAAATATTTGAAAGAACATGGTCAACTGTAGAGTCGTCACTCTCAGCCATGCTTTTTTGTTGTAATTAACAACACCAGCTAGCAGGCTACAATTCAGGAAAGATGTCAAGCCTTTTCACAGCCTTCCCAAGGTTAATGAGAGACAAGTGGCTAAAGTTGACATTCAATGAAACAATGGAACATTTTAGTCCAAATTTGACCATTTGTTCTGCTTATTTTTCATGCAATAGCATTTATGTAGCCATCAAGTGTTTAAGAATGCCTTTTACAGAGTTATCATTTCCAACGAGTCAGTTGTAAACTTGGATCTGGCCCTTGAGTGAGTTCTTCCCCCCATGACTCCATCAAGTTTGGTGCAAATCAGTTGAGTACTTTTTGCATAATCCTGCATAATCACTGTCTGCATCCTCCTTACTTTTGCAACTAGACAGAGTAGCCATCTTTATTTGCTTTAGAGAAAAGTTAGAGTAAATCAAGCAAGTAGCCTTCAATCTGTCTGCATTGAACTGAAATTAAAAAATGCTAAATGTGCGCCGTGGTTCATGACCTGTCACACTTATTGTTCAATAATAACCATCGCTCTGTGCTGCCTTACTACTGCTCACCTGTGACCTTGTGGCTTAGATCTGTTGTCTTTATTCCCAACAGTGCAACAGAGCTAGACACAGAAGATTATGTATTTGCGAATGATCCTCTGCAATCGCACACTGGACGCCTTTGTTTTCTCCATAAATCCCTTTATATAACATGAATGTATTGGCCTAAGTCTCTCTCTGTGTGTGTTATCGCACAGTAAACTAGTTTTTACCTGTCTAAAGGTTTTTATTGGCTTCCTGACAACTCTGTATTACACTTCTTGGAATGAATTCCAAGGGTACTCTGCTGCCTTGGTAAGACCTGAACCCTACAAATCAGCCGCGGTGCTGTAACATTATAGTGTTACACGTTTTGTAATTCCAGAGGAATGTTGGGACACTTATGTTGTAAAATTGTGTGAACAAGGAGGGAATTTCCAACTTAATATCCCCTCTTAAAAGAAACAGAGATTAGGATATGTTGTATAAAACTGACATTTTGTTCAGCTTTGCTGTAGAATAAGGTTTAAATATATACTTATAATACTTTTTGAATCCCACATGAGATGAAAGAGTTACGAAGAAACACTCATTCAATTAAACACTTTTTTTGCCTTTTATTATCTATAGAGGACATCCTAGCCAAAAACTTGTTGACATTGTTGAAAATCAAACTATATCCCATTTTCACCCAACCTAATGTTGAAGTTACCTGATTTTGTTCTTACAAAATTCCAAATTTAATTGTTCATTTAAATGTGGACCAACAGAGGGAGTCAAATCAAGGACTTAAGTGCAGGCACAGGGTTTGAGCACACTGAGGACATTTCTTACTCCATCAAACTGTATGATGGAGCTTTTATAAAGTATATTACCAGCTAAACATGTTTTATAGTCATTCATTTCCTACTTTACAATTACTATTTTACATTGTGTCGATAAAAGTATAATTGATGACTAGGGAACCGGAAAGGTGACCCTGAGGCACGTGAAACCACTTTCTAAGAAGATCCATTTTAACATTATATATTTAGATTTCTTGCCAAAATGAATAATTGATTCACTCCAACGAAACAAAAACGGTATTGCTTTCAAAGGTGATGCATCTAATTAGTGTGATCAAGGACAAGGATGCACAATAAACATGCACGGCTCATAAGAGACAGAAACAAGTGCCCGGGTATGTTTTGATCATCCTTGTGTGAGAGATACAAAAGGCCACTAGAATGAAAAATAGGCAAAACGCTAACTATGCATTGTTTTTTCGTAATATATGAAGGAGCACTATACCAGATATGTGATGCACACGCATGAGCATAAGGGGGACTTTCAACTTCAAACAAGTGAGGCCACATATACACACACACACACACACACACACTCAACACACCAGACATGGACATGAAGTGTCTGCATTTAAAACATCCGTAACCCTCAGAAGTGTGCCAGAGAGCGCGAGAGAGAACAACAGCAGAGATTAACTGAGTGAAAAGAAGCTTCCCTCCTCCCTCTATACACACACACACACACACACACACACACACACACACTGACCTTTGAGGGAAGGCGACAGATGGGTCCTTTTCTTTGGCCAGGTCCCTGCTGACAGCTGTCCAGGATATAGCGAGGTGGGGTGGGGTGGAGTGTGTGTATCTGTTAGAGACGGGGGTGCGCGGAGACGGTCAAAGGTCAAACATTCTCTGGAAGAAAGAATTGAAGCGCACGCAAATTTATATGGACACGTGCAGGCAGGCGGGGGGCTCGCGCCTAATTTTACATTCATGTAGACACATACATATTCATAAAAGTTTCTGTCTGCGTCTGTCTGCAGTCCTCTGTTTATCTGTCCATCTGCCTGCCTCCATGACCTATCATCATCTGCCTCTCTCTTTCTCCCTAATCAGGCTATTGTCCCCCCTGCAAAAAAGAGAAAAGCTTAGAGAGAGCAGGATATATCCTAGACAATGAAGCACTGTTGATTATCATTTTTAAGCTCTGCACCTTCAACCATATTTGTTATGTTACTTGTACTTACAGGGCAGCTCTGTAATTCAGGATACACACTGCTCCCCCACCATGTGCAGGGGTTTCCCTTAACTTGGACATGTCTGTGCATGTGCGAGTGGGGGAGAGAGAAAGTGAGGGAGAGGGAGAGAGAGAGAGAGAGATCAAAGATGGAGGAATGTAACCCTCTTTGGCATCAGACCCGACCAAACTGCAGTTATTATAATGAACTGTTTTTCAGACCGTGCTGTCGATACAAGTTTTAACACAGAAAAGTTTCATCAGTGGATTTGTAAGTTTTATAAGTTTTTCGACTTAGATTTTTCCTATCAAAAATCCTGGAACGCGTTGTCGCTGCCCAGATTAAAACCCACCTTTCCTCCAATAACCTGTTTGAACCATTTCAATCTGGATTCCGCTCACAACACAGCACTGAAACAGCCCTCCTCAAAGTCACCAAAGACCTCCTCCTCTCCTCTGACTCTGGCCACCTCACCATTCTTATCATGCTTGAGCTCACTGCAGCCTTCGACACCATCAACCACTCCATCCTCCTGTCCCGACTGGAAACCTACTGCAACATCAGTGTCACCGCACTCTCCTGGCTCCGTTTCTATCTCACCAACAGACAACAGTCTATAAACATCAACAACTGCACCTCCTCCATTGCTCCTCTGTCACAAGGCGTCCCCCAACGTTCGCTGCTTGGTCCTCTCCTTTTCATCCTTTACATCCTGCCACTCGGAAATATCATACGCAAACATGGACTTCACTTCCACTTCTACGCCGATGATGTCCAGATCTACATCTCTACCAAATCCATCACCACAGCTATATCCTCCAGCCCTGACCAACTGCCAAACCGATATTCAAACCTGGATGCAAACCAACTTTCTCCAACTCAACTACAATAAATCCGACTTGATGCTCATTGGCCCGAAATCCCTCACAGAGAACACACCCATAACTTCGGTCTCACTGTCAACAACTCCACCCTGTCTCCATCCCCACACATCCGGAACCTGGGAGTCATCTTCGACAGCAACCTCACTTTTGAAAACCCCATCAACTAAATAACCAGAACTGCCTTCTTTAACCTCAAAAACATTGCCCGTCTCCGCCCATCACTCACCTTCTCTGCTGCCGAAACTTTGATTCACGCCTTCATCACAAGAACAGCTGATTACATTAGTCCACAGCACTGACTATTTTGTCAGTACCCCCTCGAATATAATATGATTGGCTATGAGCAGGAGACTGCAAAGATACTTTGGTCAGCAGCCCCCTAACAAGGCCCCTGGTCCGATGTAGGTCCATTTGTCCTGGGGTCCCCAAAGTCCCTTGAAATGCACCTACGCCTACCACAAGCTAACCATACTACCAACTGCATGCTTTTTGTGAACCACCTTTTTGCAGAAATTAAACTTAAACATGATTAAACCAAACATGTAAAATTTTGTTTATTCTGTGCCATTCTTTTAGTTTTCGCTTTAGATCAGAAAAAAACACTTCCTGTTTCTGTTCATGCATTGCGCCTAATTCAAATGCAGCAAAGTGGGTCAGTTTTGAAGTTTCCGTCTGGTGTTGCTGTGAGCTAATCTCAAACAGGAAGTATCACGAGTATGTGACCCAACTTTCGTCTTACTTTTATTTCCTTTGTGATATTTTGATAAACAATGAGTTTACTGTAAAGCTCCTCCAACAAGTGTTCGTGTGAAAACACGAACACTTGTTTTCAGTAGCAGTGTAGGCAGCGTTTTTTCACCAAAAAGCTGTGATTAACCAACAGTACACACGGTTACAGTACAAACAGCGGGAAGACAACGTTAGCAGATAGCTTGGGATGTCGGACATCAACAGCAGCTGTCGCAAATTAAATGTTTAAAAATGGTGTGAAAGCTTTAGACAAAG
This sequence comes from Scophthalmus maximus, assembly GCF_022379125.1. Taxonomy (NCBI): domain Eukaryota; kingdom Metazoa; phylum Chordata; class Actinopteri; order Pleuronectiformes; family Scophthalmidae; genus Scophthalmus; species Scophthalmus maximus. The sequence goes on from NC_061519.1 coordinate 16,835,978, forward strand.
ACAAAATGCAGTTTATAATACAATTCCTTGTAAAATAAATCCTAAAAACAGGCATCACAGTTTTTTTTTTCTCGTTTTTTTTAAAGCAGCAGTGAAATCTGAAATCAGTGAACAGATCAAACGCACATGATCCAAATAGAAAGATGGTCAAAACAAAAGTCTAATAACTTTCCAGAGTTGTAAAATCCGAATTAGTACTGTGGTCAAATTAACCCGGAGTCCGACAAACCTCAGAACGTTTAGATCTATTATTCAAACCGGACTTCCTGTGTTGTATTTGATCTTGTCACTGGTAACCGTGGCAACATGCCCACACCAACAAAGTCATTGCTTTTTAACACAATGTACTGTACTTTTCTATGTTCTATGACACTATTTCCATTCCTGCTCCAAGTAACTGAAGATTGATTTAAGAACATACAACATACATGAGCACACATACACACACACACACACACACACATGCACACTTTGAATATGCAGCGCTGTTTGAAACTAACTGGATTTTTGTTTAAGAACACCTGAAGGGGTTTCAGTGTTTTTTTTCAATGTTAGTTAAGGAGTTTATGTAATGGAGCGTTTGTGTATCGTGCTTGTGTCTACGTCCTTGTGTTTTCTAGGTGTGTGTGTGTATGTGTGTGTTTTGTGGGTGTGTGTGTGTCTGTTTGCCCACAGAACTGGATTTTAATTCAAGGGTACATAATGAACAGCAAGGTGAAACCATAATATTAATAAATACATTTTTTTTAAAAGATCAGAGACAGAAGGTCAAACTAGTTTGGAGAGGAAATTCTTTTCACACAAGGTTGATACTGGAACACAGACAAGATTGAAACTTTGAGAGCTCCAAGAGAAGAAGGGGGATGATGAAAGCAGCAATATATCAACAGTCTTGCAGTGAAAAGCGACAGCCTCCAAAACTGAAATTACTTCAGATAAATCTTGATGATGGGTAACAGGAACGCAAGAAAAACATTTCTGTTTAGTGATTCCAGTTTGTGCATTTGTATTCTGTGTTTATGAAGCATTATTTTAAACAAGTCTTTTAAAAAGTGTTTTGGATTTTAGTTTACTGTATGTTAAAAACAAGCCATAGCCACTTTTATGCCCTGCTCTGACCCAGAGATGACATCTTACTTTGTTGAATCATAAACTAATGCAACATTTTGCTTTGTGTGTGCAAGTATCTCAGATTCAGGGTAACAAAGCCTTTGAATTTTATTTGAGATACAATTACTAATTCTTAAATAATAATTGTCATTACAAACTTTGTCTGTGAATGTAATCGCACACTGTCGCCGCTGTTTATTCATTCAAGGCAATTAAAGACAAGCCATTAATTGTGTGGTATTACTGTCACGAGTTCTTATTTTATTATTGCGCAATCCTTTGAGCATGGGAAGTCAACTTGTTTTTCCAATAAACTTTGTCTGATGTGATTAGTTTTACTAATGTCTTCCAAATAAGCACCACTTATTGATTGGCCTTGATCCTGTGTGAACCCCTTGCGGCTTGTCCCAACCTGAAAATCCATATCAGTCCCTGTGTGCCAACAGTTGAGCACACAGAGATAAATGATACCAGTTTCATGATTAGTTTGGCCTTTGAAGAATCTGTTAATATTGTAGAAACACAGAGGTAAAGGAATGCTTTTTATTTAAACAGTTGGTTTCTTATCTGAAGTGTTGAGCCGAATGACTTCTTGTGGCTGGTGGGAAGGGGATTCTCATTAACACACTGCAGAGAGAGACAGTAATCACACATGCGGCATGGAGGAGCTGAGCAACAGATGAGTAACTGCAGACTTCTCTATAATGGCACAAAAGAAAATGAAAATATATTATATATATATATTTAAATACACGCACAACTCTGGTCCTGCATCCTGAAGCTCTACAGAATACTTTATTCCTCTTCAGAGGTACATGCGATACAGATCTAAACTATTTATTGGCCCAATAGCACATCGCAGTTTCCCACATTCTTCATCTCACCAGCAGCGTTCCAGCTGACAAACAGGTGGCTTTAGCTTGTCTGCAGTTAAAATGTTGACTCATCTCTACATTTTTTAACCTTAAAGGCAGAAAAAACATAGCTGGTGCGTTTTTAACTTTTTCTGACTATGGCAATATAGACTTTTTCAACTCCACCCCAAAATGTTAAATTTTAGTTAAACTTTCAAGCTACTTTTTTGGTATGTTGCCAATGTCTGTGCATGCTGTTCAAGTTCAGGATATACCTTTAGAATAATGTGAGGATTGAATCCTATTTTAGAACAATTTTTAATTCGGTTTGTGTGTTTTTATGGAAATATTAAAAATAGCATTGCAGTTGAAGCAAAACAAACGCTGTTGGAACAAAAGTGACCCACTCTGCAAACTGCACAGTTTGGTGGTACGTCGACACATTCCTCTGCCTCTCCCCCTCTGTCTTGTCTTCTCGGGCAGGCATGCTAAGCGGACAGGTGTGAGCCTATTGCCTCCACACATGCACACAGTTGAGATTGGGATTTCAATAATGTCATTCAATGGAGCTGAATAGGAGTCAGTGGGGGCCCCGCTCTGTCCTGCGCCTCTGCTTGACAGACGAGCAGCCGTGTCTTTGTGCTGAGCCGAGGGGCCCCGGATCACTCGGCGCAGAGGAGTAGGGTGGGTGGGTTTATGGGGGTTTTAGCAGCGCTAGTCCCCCCGAGCTTGTATTCACTTAGTGAAGACAGGAGGAGGAGAAGGGGAAAGAGGAGGAGCGGTGGCGGTTGCAATTTCTGGGGCTGACATAGTGGCTGCCGTCAAGGCTTAAAGCCATGTGTCAAGTCAACGCTTTCATCAAAGCAGATGGAGTTTTTGTCTGCTCAACTTATTGTCTATTTCTGCCATCTGTACTGTACCTCTTTATTCTAATGCTACGTACATTTTGTGAGTCAGTTAAAAGTAAGCTTTTTTGCTGGCATACATGCAATTATATATTTCTGTGTGTTGGGGGGCTGTAGTTGATCCCACCTGCTGAGGAGCGCACAAAGCTTTGCAGTGTCAACTTACCACAATGCCCCAAAGCTGCTGCCCCTGCTGCTGCCTTGCAGCCTGCTCCTTTCAAGGATCTTTTTTTTTTCATCTGCGACCATAATAAACACTTCTTTAAAAGGATCTCTGGGCAGTCTGCTGGGGGTCGTGCGCATATTAATGCATGGCTGCTGCTTGAGTTGCTCCAATGCATCCCCATTTACAAAGCTTAGTCTGGTTTTGTAAATCCTTGACAGCTTGAAGAATAGCCATCTATCTAGTTAAAAGGTCAGTCTATACTGTAATCACTGCAGCCCCCGGGGAGGCAGGGGGGAGGTTAACATTGGGGATGATGGTGCCAGGGCAGTTTTCCTGCCACTGTGTCATGTCACGCTTACTCCCAATGCAGGTTATTATCCTATTGTTCATGTAGAGCACATGAGGTATTAGTCTATTAGGGCCTAAGTTGCACTCTCTATCAAAAGGAAATCCAAAATGTCTTTGAATGAGTTTGGTTTGTGGATTTTCCAGTTCAAAAATGTTGTTCTCTTTTCAGAAGAAAAGGGAAACAACATTGTCTGGTTCTTAAATTTCCCTTTATGTTCCTATTATACACAAAGCAAGACAGTGAGTTTTAGCATTCAACAACATCTTCACATCATCAATTTCCTTAGTCCTGAGTCCTTTTCTGCCAATGGACATTACAACAGTAAGTGCATGAACGTACCACGTCCACCACAGACATGCCAAGACAGATATAGACATACATGTTGAATGTTTCACTATTAAGCCTCATTGATCTGCAGAGACGCATCAACCAGTGATTTGTTCCTATTGTAAATTGGTGGGGATAGTGCTGTCAGGGAGGGATTTAGTGTCGTATATATCACAGTGACAGTTCCTTGTGCAGTAGCCGCACTTCTTTAGTTTGCCATCGAGGACACTTGATTCCCTTGGATGTAATATTTTTTCAAAAGAGATGTCAGCTGTAATTATTTTAGAAAATCAGAATCCTCCAGGCCAACTTTCATTTTAAGCTGATGAAATTGTCTGACATCTCAGCCCCTTACAACCTGTCCACCTAAAAATAGTCATGCTGAACATAAGCAACACACAGCCCATCCTTTCTGTAGACATAGCATTTTTTTCCCCAAGACTTCAGGCTCTTTGTCAAGTTTCACAGGAAACTTAAATTTCCTATTTAAGCTGTTTTAAAGAAGATGTAACTAGCTTTAGGCCAGGGCATGGCAAAAGGCCTGCTAGCCGTATCCCTGGCAGACAGCTTGCAACCCCTATCAATGACAAAAAATGGTTTTGGACCCTTTCCAGTTCCAAAGAGTCTCTGTTTCTAAATATTGTAATTTTACAGTTTTCATGTCTGTCACTTCTGTGGATACACCTTCTATTGTATGTCTGCCTGACCTGGAAGAAGAATCCTTCCTCTGCTTTTTTTTGGGGACATTTTCTTTATCCCAATCCCAGGATCTAGGTGTTGTATGCTGCGCGTAATAAGTGATTTAATGCTTTATGAATAAAACACAGGAAACGGTAGAGTTCAAAGAGGCGAAAGGTGTGTCCCACATCGGATACTGCAGTCAGTACACTCACAGAACACTGTGTACACAGTTTTCTCACTGGCACAGAGCAGAGTAGTGTTGTCCCAAATCAAACATGGCCGTCGTGCACTCAACAGAGATGAAACTTGTGACTGAGGTTGTTGGCCGACAAAATATCTGTAAATAATAGTAGGTGCAGACAATAGGTGCGTTCAGGATGGACTTGGTCTGACTGTGGCCGACTTGATATATGAACGTGAACTGCTGGTGGCTGCAGGGATAGAGTTTAAAAAGACAGCCGTCAAGTACGTCAGTGAGCCGACTACTATCAAAGTCCTACGACTACTATCTCAAGTCTTTTGAGTTGTTTATGTTTTATGAAAACATACAGGGTGATGGGTTAAGATATAGGAGGAAAATGAACAAATACAATATGCAGCGTAAAAAGAATTCTAAAGGCTAAAACACAACATACAAGAGATTAGTTATTTTACAACAACAAACTTCTGAGCTAAACAGTACTTGCTTAGATAATGTATAGTGGTCATGTGTTAATAAATAACTAGCTGCCAGAAGGAGATCGAATACATTGCATCCTCTTTGGAGAGAAATAAACTGAGCAGATACGCATCTGAACTTTCCAGAATAAAAACCTAAGACACATCGTGCGTGTCAGTGAAGTCTTTAACCAATTCGACACGGTTCACAGTTCCTGCATCTCTCACTGCAGCTGTCTTGCTCCCGCGATGTTTTAATGTCATGTGACATGGTAATGTTGTGCAGCGCTAGGGGAAGAATTTCTAACCAAGATGCATTGTGTTAAATCCAGGATGCATCGCACTAAGTCACAAAAAGTCACACCAAAAAACCCCACACCAAATGTGTCTTCCTTCCTTCACCGCAAATCTGAAAATTCGATGGGCGCCCCCCCCTCCCCTTCTGCTTCGTAACCAAGATGGCAATGATTAAGGCTGAAGTGTCCCATCATTTTCAATTCAACTTTTTTTTTTACCATTTTGAGTGCACCATCCAGGTACTTGTAGTGCACAGCATGTTGCATAACTGTCAGTGGGAATGCACTCAACCTAGCCTGTGTATGGAAATACGCAATTTGAGACACAAGCAAGTCTTTACTGACGGACAAAGCATTTACACAGGTCGCCCGTCCGCAAACAAAGCAGGCAAGGAGTAAAAAAGATGAACATGGGAGTAGAGCAAAATGAAAGTCAAAAGGGCAAACACCAGAAACAAACACTTCAGAGAAAAGAAAAAACTAAGACAGTCTGGTCTACGGAGGATTTCCTTATTGCCATCACCAGCGCGTTCCGCCCAAACTGCTGTTGCCTAACAACGGAGCTGCAGTTGCCCACAGTCCGAAAGTTCGTCACCGCCATTCCATTGAACCCTTGGATGGGCTGGGCCGATAAGGGATCCATTCATTGGACCCTTCATTGCTCGGGAATGGAAGGACACATTTATCGGCCGCGTTGGGAGGAGCCCTCGAAATTGGACAGCCGAGTCGCTCTGCTGTGACGCAATTGGTCTTCAAATGTAGCCTCCCAAGGAGGTGGCCCCTGAATTGGGACACAGCTAAGGGCTGTGACTGAAAAGGAAAATAAACCGGTCATTATCAAGATAAAACAGGAAATGCTACACAAAATGTTTAAGAATGTAGTTGGACAGTGGCTGAGACTGGACTGGACCTGCGTCTACCAGGAACAATTCTTCATATTAAAATGCCCCATGTGTATAGGTTTATGATGAAATATCATCATCATCCTGATTGCAATAACAGAGAGTTGAATCATGAGAGACAGACCTAATGTGAGAGTGAGGGAATGTTAGATCACACAGCCTCGGTCACACATACACAAGGCCAACTCTCTAAAACAACGTTTCTTGAATATAACTGTGAGCATGAGAATTCACAGTATCTCTCACAGACTTGGCTGAGTCACTGTTCCTGAAGGGAGTGACTAAGCCGGTGAAACACACCAGCTAGAGAGAGACACGCCATGTAGCAGTGTGCTTTTTTAAATGATTAAAGATATGAAATGTTGAGACTCTCTGTGTAAGTGTGATTTTGTCACAGATGTTTACTGAGGAAAAGCAATGTATTGTGGTTGATGTGGAAGAGCTACTTGGAGTCAGTCATTCTCGAAATGTGTTTGTGTGTGTGTGTGTGTGTGTGTGTGTGTGTGTGTGTGTGTGTGTGTTTGTGTGTGTGTGTGTGTGTGTGCTCAAAAGAATGCACAAAATACTGTATAGAGGCAGACAGCCCAGAAGCTTCTGAGAATGAGCGAGAAGGTGAAGGAAGTAAAGTCTGTTAATGGTTCACTAATGTCTGTATCAATCATTACATGACATTAAAAACTGTATTGTAACAGGAGCTATATTCAGATCTTGAGGCTTTGCAATGCATTAGAGTTGACTGTAAATCAACTTACTGCAGTGTGGCATACAGGCCGATTCCCTTGAGCTTCTTGCTACAACATCATAATGATCGAATTCCTATTCATGAATGAAACAAACGCAGTAAGAGTGCACACATCCATTAACCAGAGGATGATGGTAGCGACGATGACAGGTGTGGTGGTGGTAACGCTGTTATGTAGGCAGATCACGTCCGAGGTGTGACATCATGGCGCTGCTCTCTCCCTCTCTCTTTCTCTCCCTCTCTCCCCTCTCTTTTTCTGTTACTGTGTTTGGCCTCTATTTGGTATTCTACTGCGGCTTCTACTCCAAAAGACGTAGGAACAAGGGATGGAGGGAGGGAAGAAGCGAGTGAGACAGGGAAGGAGAGTTTGGGGAAGCAAGATAGGAAAAAAGGGAGAAATGAAGTAGATAAGCAATAAAGATGAAGGGAGCAGACAAACAGACAGACAGTGATGGATGAAGGGGCGAAGAGACAGAAAGGCAGCAGGCAAAGCAGAGAGAGACAAAGGGCGGGGCATGGATGAGAGATAGAACTCTGCACCCTGGCCTCCAATTTTTATTCACCAAAGAAGTACCTCTGGGAACTGCCTGTCTGTGTCTGAATGCATGGATGGTCGTCTGGATGATTGTAAGGGAAGCTATTAGCCTATATGTCTCTGTCCTCTCTGGAGTTCTTCCCCTCTCTCCCTCTCACTCGTTGGCAGAGCAGAGCCTCTGTGCTGAGGGAGGCGTGATGCACACTGTCACACTGTCCTACTCCATCATTCATGCCTTCCTTTTTGGCTGCCTCCCCTTCTAAACGAGTGTGCAACCCGTTTTCATCACTGTCCACCAAATATGAGCTCACGAAAAGGCCTCCATTAATAATCAATTATATTTTACTGACTTCAGTGGGAAGGAATGCTGATCTCACTTCAGTTCGAGGCACAAAAATGCATAGCTTCTTTGTTTGATATCACCCCCCAGAGCAGGAAAATGTGCACACATTCACAAAAGCAAGGACGCTCTGCGGCAATATCTATTTACTCTGTAATGAGAGGCTGTGTTTCTAAATCCAAGGACACTAATATACCTATTCGTTCAGGACTGGAGAGTCACACTAGTGCACTGTCTCCAGTAAAGGACTAATTATTCCCATGATTCATCCTTACCTGATTTTTATCCTGCATAGGTCCACCCTGTCAACAGATGCATGACGTACTTCATCTGGAGCTTGTATTGATTACGTCTGATGTCTCTCCCAGACCGTTGGACCGCACGGTTTTGCTAAGTTAATGTATGTTTGGGTATTTATCATTTAACATATTGAAGTTGAGTCATTTAAAGCAGATGTGTGATCATAATTATCATAATAACAAGGGATCAAGTTCTTAAATAGCTAACCTATTATGTAACTAGAGGTGTTTGGTTTCTGATAGGGCTTTGTTTTGGTTTTCCAAATACCCACCAAACGCTCCCTCCCCAGTTCCAAAGGGCAGAAAAAGACAGACAAAGTCAAAATTAGGAGTTGGTGGAGACCAAAAACAAAGCTAAAATCATAATTTATATTTGACTTATACTTATCAGGTGCACAGTGTCATGACTCAGTAAACATGCTAATATTGCTGCGCGAGTCCCTCTGTTTTCTGACAACACCATAAGGTGATAATAAATCAGTACAACAACTTGTTACCCTTGCTGCATACTGTGAAACATTATAGATGACATAAAATTTGTGCTCAAATTGGGGTTGATAAGATTCTGGCCTTGTAAAGTTATCTTCATAAACAACTTTAAAGTTAGTTGTCATAAATCAACCTTTGTAGAGTTGAAAAAATTAAATCTGCATGAGAAATTCAATATCGAAAAAGATTTTTTTGTATGACTAGAGATGCATGTGCTCAGTGCTCATCCTTCCATTCCATCGTACACACGCACAAACTTGAACCTCGTGTAGATTTAGTTTTACATTCTTTCAGAGGCTGCTCTGCAACTTCAAACTTTGGAATTATTTGTGAGCCTAACTTCAATCGTATTGACCCTAATTTCAGCCTATGAAGTTGAAAGACTGGAATCTTGCCATCATTTCTGATTTAAAGCTTTAATGAATTCCTTGTGGTCATGAAGTGTGAAGTAAGATTAAGGATTCAAAGTTTGGCTTTGCACTTCATTGGTGTCATAAGGTGAGGAATAGTTTGTTCAGTCAAGCATAGCTAATAGAGTTAAATTGTATAAAACAGTTGGTGATTTAATAACGAATCAACCTTTGCTAATGCTGTGCCAGATTAATTAAAGATTCCTCAAATGTAACAAAAGTAGCCACATGCCATTGCAGCTATAATCTTTGTTTCTCTAAATCTGAACTATACACTGACTCTGTTGTAATATTGTATTGTCAGCTTTCATTTGGTAACACAAGGATAGTTGTCTTGTTGAGAATTGTAGTCATTACTGCAGATTATGTAGAGTCATGCTGCACACATACTTTCATCCTACTGACCAAGTTGCTGCTGCTATGGCAACAAGATCATCATCGGCCTTTGCATTTGTCTCTTTCTGTGAGCGAGCTGTGGATGTGGACAAACTTGATCTTCATTCACGCCTTCCTGTGAGGCTTCGATTTACCTCACATTCTTTAAGTTTCTAAAGCGTCATATTTTTTTTTGCCCTGTTTTCCTCTTTTCATACAAGGATTTAAATTCAACCTTGTTTAGCCTTATTCTCCAGGGGTCTGCACATGCTGCCAGCCCACCACAGGGCCAACACACAAGCTACATCCATACTACAACGATTTTGTTTAAAAATGGCATTTTAAACCGATCTCTGTCTAGACAAAGTGTTTAAGCTGTATTATTCCCCCCCCATACTAATATACCTGGAAACATATACCAAGATTGGCCACTCTGCAGTTGGTTACTTAGTTACAGAAAATACTATAAAAAAAGAAACAACAATGATGCAAAGTAAAAAACAGACGTGGAACTGTTGGAAAAGTGTTTACAAGGGTTTGCCTTCATTCATTCACAATACAACTATCACAGCCGGAGCCTAAAATCCCCACTCCCAGACCTGGATGCGGACGATATGCCCTTGAAACCCTTGATGTGTGATTTCCAACCAATACCCTCGGCATCACATGCTCAGAGCTGCCAGAGTAGCTGTGAAGAGCTCACACCAGCCGACTATAGATCATCAGCCCTGCATGAGGCCAGGGCCGTGATTCACCCAGGAAGTTTTAAATACAAACCCAGGCCCCAGCAACACACACACTCGCACACACACCCACTCCTGCGGTAATAAAACAGTATGGGGTGCAGAGCACTGTGGAGACTGCAGGCGGCCTTGTCTTGAGGAAAAACATTTGCATATTAAAATAAACATTCCTTTAAATCAAGAAACCGTAAAAGAAATTACGGGATTTGATAAAGCACACACAAAAGTTAAGGATCAGATCATGAATTACATATTTCTATTAGTACACATGTGTAGAAATGTGGTAGGAAAGAGATGAAGAATGTAAAGGAAAGTTTTCTTCAGACATGGAATCTGCGTGGTTAATATCTCTATTTAATTAATCTTGTGTTGCTGTAATTTTTTGGATGGCATTCAATTCAGAATTTAGCCTTACTTATTTATACATGCGACAGATAGTTTCCTGCATATATTCACGTCATGGTCTTTTTGATTGCATAAAAGTACCATGAGTTTTCCCCCTTAGACTGGGTTGTTGTTGTTTTTTTTAGCTTTGCACCTGGAACAATACAAGACTCAGCGAAGTGGGGCATGATCCTCAGGATGAATGAGCAGGAGCCTACTTTCTGGAAAATCCATCAGAGACAGGGAGAGGCTGAGTGAGAGGAAAGCAGGTGGTCACTGGAGAAAGCATTAGGGACACTTCTCAACAAATGAACTATCCCCCCACCCACCCACACACACACACACACAGGCACACACACACACACACACACAAACACACACACACACACACACACACACATACACACACACACACACAAACACACACACACACACACACACACAAACACACACACACACACACACACACACACACACACACACACACATACACTCACACACGCAAGTACACACACACACATACACACACACACACACACACACAAACACACAAACACACACGCACGCACACATGCTCACACACACACACACACACACACACACACACACACTAATCCATTGCAGAAACAGAAGACAGTCATCTGGTGTCCAAATACTGTTCACTGAAATGCAATAATGACATTTTGCATCAACCCAGAAAAACAAAGACAGATTAACGCTGGGTGACTCACCAAGACACACACTCACAGTGTAATTATGGGTCGTCGTCGCATCACCATGGCAACACATCCTGTGCGTACTCGTACCTTATTTCTGTGTCTGAGCGTTTGTGGGTTTGTTTGTGTGTCAGCGGGTGGAAGGTGAGAGTAATGTCACACTTTTGCCCATATCAGTTATTAGTGAGCAACAACTTTGTCTCTGTAGTGTTGAGCGACAGAAGCTGCAGTTGTTGTAGTACTACTAGGATCAGTTTATTTTGTTTTTCAGATTGATCAGATAAACATCAATCAGACATTAATCATTTATTATATGACAATATAAAGTTTGTGTGTGTGTGTGTGTGTGTGTGTGTGTGTATATGCAGTCATACGGTATGAGTGACAAAGTGATTAATACACGTGTGGCATGTGATTAACATCAGGCTGAGTTGACACTATATGAGGCAATCAATTCCACAGGAGTCACTTTTTACTGCCACACATGATGGGAACAGATAAATGAAAGACAACTTCTACTGAGCGCAGACAACACACAGATACAAACACACTCAACCGGCATAGATGAATATAAAGGACAGACAGAAAAAAAAACATTTACGACATGACAAAATATTTACAACAGATCTGAGCACAGCCTTTTGGGAAGGACTGGGTCTCATCACAGCAAAGATTTCCCTTGAATTTCTGCCGCCTCTCTGAGTGGGAGGGCTGACTGCTCAGGGGAAAGTGCAAAAGATCATTATAGAGCTTGACACAGACTGACACAAACTCCCCAACCGAAACTCTGTCCAAATCTAAAGTCAGAGTCAGGTGTAATTTATAACACTTTTATAGAGATGTGTACAGTACCGGGTACGGTTGTAAATACCAGGCTTTGTAGAGAGAGTATAAAACAGGTGTAGGTGGAAATCTCTCTGGTAATCCTTTGTGTTTTTCACAAAGCAGTTACCATGACACCGTCTATCAGTGGAGTGTGGACAGCAATGTGATGTAATTATGCAATCCATTGTGTGTGTGTGTGTATGTGTGCGCGTGTGTGCGTTTGTGTGCGTGCGTGTGTGTGTGTCTGTGTGTGTGCGTGTGCGTGCGTGCGTGTGTGTGTGAATATGTGTGTCTGTGTGTTTGGTCAGATGACAGTCAGACTTCCCTTAACTTTAAAAAAACTTTTATTGCATTACCACATTTGTGTTGTCCTACCCACTGACTATCTTTTCCACTTCCTTCTTTTCATTTCATCTCTGTAGTCAGTGACAGGTAACTTGATAAAGCTAAAGCAAACGTAAACTAAAGGGTGAAGAACAGGGAAACTGATTAAAGCTGTGCCTAACATTTAAAAAACACTAATTAACATTGGTCATTCTGTCACAGGAAAATAAAGGTGACAATTTGAAGATGTCATATGAAGCCATGTGAGAACATTTGTAGAGTAGATGAAAACAGACTAATAAAATCCAATGAGCAAACAACATCAAAAGACATTTATAGCAATAAATAACAGACTTATCTGTCTCCTATCATAAAATACAGCTCTGCCAAGCTATTTACAGCCGGCTATATTTTAGTCTGACATTCAGATAAGTCATTCGACATGAGTTGTTTACCTGCCTTTGCACATGTTTTGGCTGTAATTATCATCTACATGTTATTTACCACTTTCTTAAGAGCATTTATTCTTGTGCTGCATTGTTTGGTGTAACAGGGAAATGCACTCTGGTAAACCCTGAGAAGATTACAGGAAAAAAGGTAAACCCCACACAGTTAAGCAGAGAAACGTTTGGGTCTTTCAAGATTAAGTCGCTTCTCGCTTTGGTTTCGCCTACACGCCAACACACAGCTCCACAAACACACACGCATGCAGTAATTGAAAGATTGATAATGAATAAACACAGTGAGTTGTTCTGATGAAGGTGGCGTCCGTGGGACAGCCCCGCAGTTTATAGAAATTACATGAAGGGACATTATGAAAAGCAGTGGAGGCTGCGGCGGGGAGATCCAGAGGTGGGCAGCAGGGTGTTTTGCGTTTTGCTGACTAAAAGAACTATTGTTGTTCCTCCTCCACACTCTACCTCTTTTTTGTGTGACAACTGTATGCAGTATTACGTGGCTTCTCTAGTTCCTCCTCGTAGAATTTCCCTGTGTCGATACTGCAGGTCCTCTTAGGAATAAAGTCACACTTCTGTTTTCGCTGTAACAATGTTACCGAACCGCTGGTGTGATGGTCATGAGATATTGATTTTTCAAGTGATTGTTGAGTAGTGATACACCGACTATGGACTTTTAAGATAATCTGCATTTGTTCATGACTGTGCTCACAAGGCCGTTAAACTAAATATCTGCAAAATTCATGGTGCGTGTTCTGACAAACCCCTGGTACCTGGTAAAACAGCCAACCAACATCCCAAAATATAAGAAAAATGAAGAGGGTTATGGAACAGGGATTCATTTTATTGTGACTTTCATTTGTATTCACTTTGTCACGCTATACTTATAAAAATGAACCATACTTAGTGTAATGCATGACTGCCCAACACTGCTCGTTGATTGGCAAATCATGGAATTCAAAGATCCCATTCGGAGAAGTTATTTGTACCTCTCCCATTAAAAGCAGCCAGAGCCATAAAAGAATTGACAACAGCAGCCATTGTGCTCAAGGATGTTGAACAGTTGAATCTTTTCTAAAGGCCCCACATCAGCCCAAAGACATCAACGCAGCCTCCACGTCAGCTTCCTTGGTCGTTCCTCACCTGTAGATTAAATTGGATCAGTCTGACCGAGCTCGATAGACTTTCAAGACTTCAAGGTGAACAAGTGCCTTGTTATTAACTTTGACCAACATTATCCAGTTTGTCAGACTGAGCTCAGGATGGGATCCAAAATGGGCGGTGGACAGAAAACTCACTCATCGTGCTCTCAGCTCTAGGGGCTCACAGGGTCCAGGAAGTCAACCGTAGGAAACAGAGTCACACAACTATCCAAGCTGTCGGCACATGACAGCTTGAAATCCTATATTCTGTCCTCTGTGCTGCTGCAACGACCAAATTTCCCCATTGTGGGTCGAATAAAGGAATATCTCAACTTTGTTTTATCTTATCTTATATTATTCCTCCTGGATTAGATTTAATCATTCTTATTTTTTTTAGATGAATTGTTATCTTGCCTTTGGTTTCTTTTTTTATTCGAAGATAGTATAGGATAGCGTGATATGTTCTCCTTGTGGCTTCATATAAATCTGCCACAGGGTTTTAAAATGTGCTTTTTAAGATGCCGTGACAAAGGGAAGTCATTGTGGTAAATGATTTTGGTTACCGTTAACCAGAAAAGAGATTATTTATGCTTCTATGTAAATTCACAGAAAAACAGGTATTTTATTAGCAGGGGTTCTGGCTCCTGTCTCCTCCCTTAATACCCGGTGTATGTAGGGGAATCACATTGCAGGTGCTTCCCGTGTTATAAATCAAACACTTCCCCCCCTCATCTTTCCAAAAAATGAAAGCTCACTCGGAAATAAATCTTGACTGAGCTGATCCACTAGTGTGGGAATTCCCCTGGCATCAGGCGGTCTGGTCTGGAATCTCTCTTCAGCGCTAATGTTTGTTTGGGTTTGTGGAGATCAGAAAGGGGAATAGGGAAAGAGAAGAGAGGAAGAGAAACAGAGACAAAAAAAGAAAAACTTATCTTATCTGTGATCTTTTTCTCAGTCTCTGCATTCAGATCATTTAAATTAATAGGATTACTTCATAACTTTGAGATCTTTGATTCCCTTCCTAGTTGTCCAACTATGAATTAGGAGCTAATCAAGCTGTTTCCCCCCCGTCTTCCCCCACATAGGAATGGACACAGCACAAAGTGTCCCATTGAGATGTGTGAGAGGGCCCAGGACGCCTTGTCCAACAACAAGCTCTTATTCTACAGCAGTAGAACTGGAGCTCAAACATACTTGTAGTAGGAGGTTCTTCAGTGTCTTGATTGTCAAGCAGAGAAAGTAGCCTTCAGAGATTATATGGCGAAAAAGAAGTGAACAGAAAAACATTTGGGTGAAAGAGGCCAGGCCTAAATCTGACTTTGTGATCATGTGCGCTGCTGGATCACAGGAGTAATTACGCCCATAGAGATTATTTTTGAGATTTATTTCAAAAAAACCTGGAATTGCTAATTCCTTGCAGAAAAGTCTCATGTGATTTCATGTGAATTACACCTGTAACACAACCTTTCTTTTTTTTACTAAGTGAAAAAGTTTCATACATTTTTCCCCACACGACTGTACCACATGATCATCACATAGGAGTTCTACCCCCAGGATTCACATGGTGCTACAGTATCGATACAAACCGTAAAAGCTACTCAACAGTTCCCTCTCTTAGACAACTGGGTGGTATCAGATGAAGAAGATTGTGTGATATGCGTGCAACCAACACAAAAGTTGGTTTTTCAAATAAAGCCCAACTTTCATGGTGGTCTGAATCAGCTTTTGGAGATAAGGTTTTTGTATTTCTGATATCAATTACACATTAAAAGTTGACGCTACCAAGGGCGCAGATCTCATTACAACTTAGTAGGGGGAGGGGGGGCACAAACATGGAATTTTCTCCAGAGTATAGTTTCTGGAAGCGACATAAATAATGTATCACCACCGCATTTCAATCTGCTGCTGGGGTTTTCTCAGGGCTGAAATGACACAGCATTTGTTTTCTCCACAAGTGTCCTCTTATACGCTCAAATGAGTCACGGACCGATTAACTTTGACATGAATGATCAGGAACATTGGGTTGGTGGAGACTAATCCCTGCCTTGCTTGTCCATTCATTGGCGCTGCATATTCAGTTTTCAGTTTTGGTGTCAGTCATGTGAGCAGTAAGTCTGACTGATGACCGTGCTCATATGAGCGGAGGATCTGTCCATTCTCAATGATCTCATTGAGCAGGAGAGGAGTCGTCTGTCCTGTCATGCTTCATATCACGAGTGCTGTGGACCACAGTGTGGTCTCTGCGTTTTCTGGTGCTTCTTCTATTCTAAATCTCACTTTCAGTCCACGGCTTTACCGATGATGTCAGGGGAGATGATGGATGACCCAGCTAATGTACTGAAAGCAATAAAGCTTGAGATGTTGCTGCTGCTGCTGCTTTGGAAAATACCAATGTTCAATTTAAACTCCCTGTCCACGTATAAATAATCATCAGTTTACAGTCCTAGCCCTAGAAAGTCACTTTTGAAAACTTAATCTGGAGCCTCACTACATCCTCTGTCTCCAGGCCATCTGTTTCCAGGATGTGTCTGTTTCTGTCTCGTCAGCAGAGTCTCTTCCGACCAAAGACATTAGTGGATCAAAACTCTTTCACACGAGGTGTCTCCACACAATTCAAGGGTGTGGACATGCTGCTCCCGAAATGCCGCCATATGGGAAGCTGATGAAGAAGAAAAAATTAAGAAATGCGAACAGTAGTGCAGTAGCAACATACTGTATCTTACTTATTAATAAATCCAGAAATCTCTGTCCCTCATCTATCCTTTGAATCTCTTGACAATTACTAAACCGATCAATTTTAGACCTTCCTAGGTTTATTTCTGATGTATTTCAATCCCCCTATTTATTTTTGGATCAATTTGGTTCTTGAGCGCCTAAAACTGAGAAGTTTGGACGGGGATTAATAATGATATGGAAACACTCGTATGTACGGAGATCGTTTTGGCTTTAACAAAAACGGAATAGTATGGATGTAGCCTGACATTCCGTACTTACATCTTGCACATCACTTGTGGTGCGGCTGTAAAAACAGTGTGTCACAGAATGTCAGAAGCAGCTCTGACTCAAATGTCCTCAAAGCAGGACAGAGATTTTAAGACATTATGTGAACAAATCTATTTGTAACACCTTAACATATTTCCAGATTAAATGGTTAGCCACATACCCTGCCCAGTGTCACAATCTATCCAAAAAGTAGATTTAATCTAAAGAATATCAGCAGCCATGACTTCAACTGGTGATGAAGTCAAACCTGTGTGACACTGATATGTCAACTTAAGTCATCTGAAATACTTCAGCTGCATCTTTGATGTTCATGACTGGATGGAAAAATTACATCGCACCACAGAAATGTTTTTATTTTTGTTCTGTCTCACAAGCTCTTGTTGTGTGGACACTGTATCTGTCTTCCTCTGCACCTGATAAACAGGAAGGTGTGTGTGTGTGTGTGTGTGTGTGTGTGTGTGTTTGTGTGTGTGTATGTGTGTGTGTGTGTGTGTGAGTGTGTGTGTGTGTGTGTGTGTCTGTGCGCGCACAGGATGTACAAGTTAATCTTTCCACAAAGTACAAAACACCCACCATAACCCACAATTTTCAAATCTATTAATAGTTCTTTTTAAGTTTACTGTGTCAAAGATGTCCCCCACCCCCCCACTCCCCACACACCAAACACACACACACACACACACACACACCCTAAGACAAGAGAAGGAAAGTCACAGTTAGGCTTGGCAGAGCGCTCAAAGGGCTGAAAGCCATCTGGACAGTTACTGTAAGTTGTCATTAGTAGCACACTTCTATCGGATATCAAAGGACTGAAGAGCTTCCCTGATGTAGGCTTACTGTTAACAATCTGTTACCACTAGACTGTGCTTTACAGAAGTCATGTACATATTTTTGAAATCTGCTCTGAAGGGTCTCACTGAGCACATGTCTGCAGTAAGACATCTGAAATGTTGCAGCTTTAAAATGGGCGTGAGTGAGAAAATCTGAAATACGCAGCTTTTTAAAATTGAAAAAGCTGTTTATCAAACACAATTCACAGCACCATTTAGACCCGAGATAGAATCTGTGAAAATTCAGGAGTGGTGAATTGGTTTGGCCGCCGCAGTGCCAGCCAAAATGTATGAGTTATGATTTTGTGACAGCTATGTTGAGGCAGCGGGAGGGGGAAGAGATAGGATCCTTAAATGAGCAAATTTAATAGAAAGGGGTAATATCTGGAGCACACTGCTCAAAGTAACATTGTCATAAGTAACTAATGTCCAACCATTTCTTGAAAAGTCATAGTCTGTGTATCCTTGATTGCAAATATGTCGAATGGACTTTCTTCTTCATAAAACGTGTGCAAAGTCATTTTTGCAGTATTCCTGCAGGTCAACTAAGCCAAATAAAGAAAAAGAAAAAATATAAACCGTAAAAGATATTTAGTGTCATTTTTGAAAAGAAAGTCAGCTTACATTCTTTTTTCGTGCCTCTACCACCGTCTATCAGCGAAGAGCTTGAAAGAATGTGCATCACTTCACCTGTATGTTAGCAAATCCCCCAAAAATTGATGTTGCTAAACTTAGTTTCAAACATAGAACTACATGGTGGTCAAAACCTCCATTAGGTCTAAAAAGAAGCTAAGACACAACAGATCTGGGAGAAGAGCTCCTCACTTAGGATACTTTAGGGCTTGGGATACCTAAGAAACTGTATTGGTTCAAAAGAGATTTGATCAAAAGTTTCTGAAAAGAGCCCTGAGATTAGATGTTTAATGGGGAAAACGGAAGGAAACCAGGAAACAGGTTGTAGTGTGACACTTGAGATGCTGTGGATGAGCTGGAATGGCTTTTGTGTGAACAGACGATGCCTCCTAAGGGAGACGTTACTTGCTCAGGTGGTGGATGGGAGCGCCATAGGAAACATAAGAAACCTATCTGGGAAATGAATGTGCAGATTTGAACAATGCATTCGGATGCACTAGGTTGGAACACAGTCGTGGGAAGAGGGGGAGAGAAATGAGTGTGAGCTCAGAAAGCCTTTAAAAGCACAAACCCACCCACGCGCACTCACACAGGCCTTGGCTTGTGGCCTTGGCTGGAATTCATATGCGGAAAGAGCATTACAATGGCGCACACACACACACACTCACACAAACACACACGCCCGCACGCGCACACATGCAAACCCACGAACACACACAGTGATTGGGGCTCAGGAGAAAGCTCTTGAGAAAACAGAAGTTACTAATTAGGTAAAATTGTCCCACAGCGCTGGATGTCTGGCCGAATTCTTCCCCTCGCCCTGCCTCTCGTCTGTCTCCCTCCAGATGTTTGACTTCCTGATACACTGACTTTGGCTTTTAGTGCTGTTTCATGTTCAGTCGTCACAGCGGGAGATCTTGTGCCTGGTCATTAGCAAGGATGAATAATGAGCACAGCTGAAAAACCAAGTACAGAGACGAAAGATGCCGAAGAGCCAAAAAACAGGAAAAATCCATTAAATATGAGACAAAGGCATTCATCTTTACAGACGATGTCTGGGAATAGGAATAGGGAGTCTATAGGAGTCCAAAATGACAAAACTTCCTGAATGGGGAGAGCTGACCATACCCTTAACCCCTATCCCGACCTACTTTGGTTGGTCGACATGCTGAAACCGTTCTTGTACGGCTCTAATAAGTTCAATAGGCTACTCGGTGTCTAAAGAGTTTGGAAGGCAGGTTTGGGGGGTTTTTTGCCTTTCCAAACAAAACAACATATGTACACACCTAAATATTGTATATAAAGATAGATGACGCATCGTGAAAAAATATCAAAGTCTGCGCAACAGTGATTGTGGTGTCGTGCTGCGGTATCGAGGTGCCGCCGATACGTGCGCACAACCGATCGCAGGTCCGTGTCAGCTGTCTAAGTGTAAATTTGTCCGCAAGTTTGGTTTTGATCAGTTATTTGATGCTATTAAAACAGACGGCGTTAGATTCCGCTACCTAGCTATGGCTGTTGAAATCTGCCAGCATCGGTCGTCATTTCAGCTATTAAAATTCCTGGTCGTCAGAAATTTGAACGCTGCATTTGTTTCAAAAACTACTACAAAGTAAATCTCCCATTTTAATCAGCCCTTTTGCTGCATGAAAAGGAGAGCTTGATGGGAGTTGCAGCTGTAAGGGGCTTAACAAACGGTCAAATGTTGTTGTTGATATATGTGTAGATTGGATTTCTCGAGATCATTGAGATACAAAGTTTCGATTCAATGGGATAGGTAACGACTCCTCCTTCCTTCCTGGATCACTGGGGCGCTAGCTGATTCACTGAAACGTGGAGAGAACATTTCAGTCTGGCAGCACTTGAGCGGATGACATTCTCCTTTGTGCTTTTAAATGGCAAACAGGGGGAGAATCGTAAAAAAGGAAACACATTTCCTGTAGGGCCGGTGTGTGACGTGCACGAGTGTGTGTGATGCACTCCTTGTGGCCTTAAGAGGGAGGAATGTGACATCAGCAGCCGGATCCCGCATGAAGGATCGGCCGCAGCCAACACAAACACACATCGCAGCCAGAATAAGACATGTCCAAGGGTCAGTGAAACGGTAACAGAGGAAGGGGAGGGCATCCCCTTCTTTGACTTCTTTTCCATGCCACCAACTTTGCCCTGCCTCGCAGATCCTTCTTCAAAGATTTGTAAAGGGCACTAATGGTGACTTTTTTTTTCCCTTTTCTTCCCGTAAATGTGAGGGGTGGACTGCGGAAGTAAGCTGTCCTCAGAGGGAACATAATCGCTTCAAGCATGCTTTAAACAACTGCTCTTTGTGACCCTGTTAACAGGCAAAGCAGTGTGGAAGTGTGAGCATCACACACTCGCATGTCGGCATACTTCCCCCACAGAAAACTCAAACTCCACGACTCACAAAGCCAACACTTGGCTCCTGGCACTGGTTTTTTAGTCGTGGAAAAAAAAAACCAGTCTGATGAAAACCAACGCATTGAAGTATGCAGCGATAAAAAAGTTAGGTTGGGGAGCTGGGAGAAACGTTGGGCATTTCTGGTGGATTTTTTTTTTCTTTAACAGAGGTACAAACGTAAAAAGGAGTTGAACAAAAAGTAAAAGAGGTGACATCAGAAGGCCTCCCTAATGAATAACTTTAGGAGGCAGCGGAGCACGTTTGTGCCCCTAGTGGTTCCAGGTGGTATTACTGTTTGATCACCGTCATAAACACATAAGCAAGGCGCCGGTAAGGACGCATGCAGTTACTTTTCCTCAGAGCTCCCGAGGAAGTTGTCGACAACACTTTGGAGATAACGGAAGAAGTTTGTTCACCGAAGCTCCCACTTCATTTTCTGGCTCCTAGCGTTAACGAGCGGCAGCGTGAGCATCATGTCCAAAGCAGAAAACAACCATAAAAATCCCAATTTGAACAAATAGCCTTGAGTTAAACAGCTGGTAGTATTAACCAGCAGGCTGGTTTAGTTTCCTACTGAACTAGAAACAAGACAAACTGCATGTCGTGTTTGAAGCCTCTCAAATCCCGGAGCTCTCTCTCCAAGGAGTGAATGCGCGTCCAAGGTTCACTCTTGTTTTATTCTATCACTCCCCTTCTTTACATGTTCTTCTTCCTCCATCAATGAGATTCGTTTTCTCTTGCAAGGTTGAGGTTGCAATTCAGCTGTTTTTGTCAATCCATCTGCCATTTTCATCATTGCAGGGGATAGATTCCAGGTGAACTCTATTCTCTCCCTTGTTTTGTTAAGGCAATGGGTGACGCAGTTTCTTTGTGCCATAAATCGAGTCATCATTTTTTTTTTTTTTGCGAATACCGCGCCCACTGAGTGGCCAGGAGAATGACATTTTTTTGACAAGTAAGACTCATGGGGGACCAGTATAAACGCCTATGGTGTCGTTTGTCTTTCGCCCTTACACTGTATTACTGTACACTGATTGAAACATGAAGATGCAAATGATACACTCAGAGGCATATGCTGGGTTCCCTGTGTCTGCCATGAAAGACGGAGGCGTACGAAACAATTACATTAAAGCATGGACAGAAAACAACACTGTTTGAGTAAGTTATTTACAGATAATCGCTGGGCAGAGTAATTAACCATGAATGAAGGCTGTTATTATAGTGGAGCTCAAGATTGCTGAGTTCGTGTCTAAAACTTTTTCAAACTGGCCTTTAAAGTTATATCCTTCTACAGGAAATCCTGTCAGGTCTGTGAGTGGGCGGGTGACCTCACTGTAAAAACACATCACACACAACATACAATACGTTAGATGACGTTATCATCTTATAAGTATAAGTGTGACAAGAACACATCTTCCAGTTACATACGCCACACTATAGGAGATTAATAAGAGTTTAAAGTTTAGAGTGTTTTTGCCACATAGGTACACACACTTGTCAATTAATGAAAATGACCGGTTTCTTTTGGCATCTTACTGTAATAATCCAGTTAGGATGTAAATATGTACAGAAAAATATCTCTTTTACAGTTTACTTTAACATTTACTCACAAATTCACTCAAAATCACCAGTAATCTGTGACAAAGGTAGAGCCAGATCCAGACGCGTCCGGACGCGTCAAAGTCTCACTCCCCCACACTGTAGAATCCCCTTTCAGTGGCCTCATTTGGATCAACAGATTTTTATCTCTCTCCAGCAACTATTGATCTCTCTGTAAATCATTGGTTTGTAAACTATTTGCAGGCGTGATCATTCATACAAAATAGTTAATAATTTTTCCTAAAGAGGACGAGACGACAATCATATACTGCTCAAAGGAGTTTTATACCGACTCTTTGAACGCTCACGTGGGGGATGGTATAATTTATTTCCTAAAAAATGTCAATTCAAATGAATATAATCATTAAACTGGTAAACTATAGGATGCTCGTGAGTCGGAGACACTGAACGGCGACATGTTCAGATCCTTGGTGATGGGGAAAGTGTTTCAGTGTTTTTCTCTGTTCCTCTGCTCGAGGAATGAAATGCTTTGCTTTCTTTGAATATGTGGATGTGTGTCCCGTGTTTCCTGGGTGCTGTTGAGCAAATGTGAGAGTGAAAGGCGCATGGTCAGCATCATTAATGCATTTCATCACTGTGTGAAAAGACAAACACAAAAGGAATATTTACACCACAGATTAAAACTATAAACCACAGACTTGACTATAAACTATAGCTTTAAAACTATTTTACAGCCGACAATAGTGTGGAGACAACCAGGTTCGCTGTTATACATTCTCTCATGTTAGAGGAAAATTCCAATTTATTACACACTAAAACTTATTTTAAATTTTTTTTGGCAATTATCTGTTATGATATTCAGACTGACACACGAAACACAAATGGTCAGACAATGATTCAGATATAAACCCAAAGGGGGATTGCTGAAATCTTTTGACCTTTTCTCTCTCTAATATGGGCACAGATGAGCACAAAACCCATCTCTTTCTGAATCTGCTTGTTTCATTTTCCGCATAATCTTTAAACATCACACCGACGTCGAGATTATTTTCAATTGAGTAACGACCTTTCTGGAGCATTCAGTAGCCTGATGTTTGAAGTGCATAACCAAATTCCAGCTAGGGGGAAACTATAAATTGTCAAATCAAGGCAGTGCTTCCTCACCATGGATGTACTGTCTGATTTTGTTGTTATGATTTATGTGATTGGGTTACACCCAAACACTGGCTTTAAATTGCCCTCGTAATAGGGAAAGCGGGTGCAGGGCTCCTTTCAGTGACCCATCCCAAGAGTTTGAGGCCTCCGGCTGTGTTGCTGGGGGGACAAACTAATCCAATGTCCACTTCCTGACTCTGATCATGATGTCACAATATTGAAAGTGTCCAATTGTTTTCTCTTTTATATGTCTTCTATCATTTGTATCAAGTATCACCTTCTTTGTTTTTCTTTTCCCTTTCTGTGACACATACAGACTTATCATGCACCAATTGAGAGAAAAAGAGCAGAAATGTTTTTCATACCAGACTTGGAGTGCAGAGAGGTATACCACTGCCGTGTTATAATAGTGTTCGGAGAGAATGTGACTGTGGAAATTCCCATTTACACCTCTGAGGTGATAACGGGCTGAGTGAATTGAACATCTCACGCTGCAATTAAAGACGGGGATTCAGCAAATTTTGGCCTCAGAGTCACAGCAAAGCAGCCTTGTGATGTTTTACTGCTGCGCCAGATTCCAGCCTGCAATCAGGAGGGACGTTTGATTATATTTCTCCTCTCTGTGTGTGTGTCTGTCTCGATGGGATTTCAGTAGTTGCCAAGTAAGTATACTGTCTACAATATCATTTTTGTATACACATAGACACACACACACACACACAGCAAAACAAGTCTGCATTGGCAGTGTTCATGGTTTAAAAATAAGAGTGCTGCAACATCATAACAACAACCATGTTTACGTGTACATATAAGGCATAGTGTTTATTAACATATCCACATATGCACTCAATACGTGTGTTTTGTGTTTGTTTTCTCATATCTCTGCAGTTTAACCAGCCAAGTTTTTTTTTTTTTAACCATTTTAGTCAGCATCAGGTAAATTGAAGTGTGCTCCTCTGTCAGCGTTTGGCTCGATCTGAACCCTGAACCCTGACCCCTAACCCTAACAGCTGAATGCTTTGTCTTTTCAAAGAATGGAAACTATTTGCAAGAACCTTACAGGAAAAAATGTGTCCCTGTCTTGCACAGACAATAACATGCTTGACGAGTTTTCAACAGTAATGTGAAGCACTCACTGACATCGTCACCCCCCAACTGTTTTCTCCTTATCTGAAGATGGAGTCTCTCACCTGATACTGTCTGCAGATGAAGAAACAAAAGGTTTTTTGTTTTTTTTACCCAGATCTTTCTGGGGTTTTTTAAAGAAAAAAATGCAAATATGCACTGAACTGAATCTACATTTCAGCATAATGCTTTGCTGAACAAATTATATTTAAACTGTGAACATATTTTTGTTAAAATCTATCAATCAGCTGATCCGTTAAAAAAAAAGTCAAGATGATGCTCCAACCTCCTGTGCTAATTCCTACCTAAATGAATGCCTTCACTAATTTCCATTATGAAGAATGTACACTACATTACCCCACTTTACTATCATGAGAGTAGCAAGAAAATATTTTTATGGGCTTGTATTAAGGACGTTTCTGCTGTTCCTAAATGAAGTCACACATGGGATACTGACTTTAGAAGGAGCTTCCGTACTGTCACACAGAGTTAATTTTTTTATGATACAAAAAGCTACCATAATGCATTCATTGTAGTTTTAGCTGCCAGCATTTAGGTTTTCTGACGAGGAACTCACTCAGGAGTGTCAGTGACGTTACTGCTCCAGGCTGCAGGGCAACAAGAACAGGGTCATGTTTAGAAGCTCCTCTCTGTGAGGAGCAGATCGTCTCTCATAGTAGTTTATCTGAGGTTTTGGAGGCAGTTGTGTGAAACAAACCATGATAAAACATGATAACACTATCTTACAATGGTGGCTTAGACTATGAATGTAGTTCCTGTATCAGAGAAGGAAATGATAAATGCCTTTGGGACTGTATCCACCAAAAAGAGCCCATGATGTAGGGCAACACACAGCGGCTACTTTGTGTAGTTTGGTGTCATTCAATGCCCGGAGGACGCACCAGACGTGGTTAGGGTGCTCTTGGTTCCAGTGTGCTCGCACTCTGAGTTGATGCTGTTAACAGAGTCGTTTGTCCAGCTACATCTTTAAGTACACCTTATTTTGTCATAAGCCACTTAGTTTTGCCTAACATATGTATAAATTGTGGGGGAATAGTAGTATGCATTATTGACTGCTACATTAATATGTGCTATCAGCCACAGTATGTGTCTAGTTTTGGCTTCCCCATTTAGATTTAATAGACTACTTATTTTCTGCTACTAGCAAGGCATTCATAACAGTATAATAGAGGATATATAAATCAGACAACATTTAAAACAAGTGTCAGTTTATGCCAAATGTCTTAATACACAAGAATGTCATCTGCATAGACATCAATTTTATTCAGAGAGACCACCACTACACATTCCTTTACGTCCTTGTAAAGCCTCATAGCCACTGTCAGCAGCTCAAACAAACTCACAAATAGAATGGGCTGAGCGGACAGTTCCGTCAAGTACCTTTGGAGAGAGCAAAAGCCGTTAAACTGACATTTTAAACCGACAACCGATTTTGTTTTAATGTATGATCTTTAGTCAATACCTTCTCAGAGATGATGCTGTAATTTTTAAAAAAAAAGCACTCCCAAGACCGCAGACCCAAGCCACGACTGAGCAATCCCCCACATATGCCATTTCAGTAAATGTGATTTGTTTTAATGAAGAAGTTTTAAGATATGGTCTTAGATCCAAGTTTTCCACAATTGAACATTGGTGAAGAATACTTTAAGGAATGCCTGGACCCAGGTCTCTACCAAAATTTAAATTCCCCATTACCATGTTCATCTATGAAAAAAATGTTCATGCAAATCAGTTAATAACTTTGAGTAATCCTGCTAAAAGACAAATCACACAACCTCTTTGGCCGGGAGAATAAGATACTTTGACCAGGTCACACCTAACCAGAGATAAACAATACGGCATCAAATGGTTTTATGCAACAGCTGGAAAACATGGTACCTTTAGTAGCAAACGAGGTTCCAGAAGTTCAAACTGACATGTTTCAGTCTACAACAATGACTGCAAATTAAGTTAATTTTCAATAAACTTTATTTTGTCCCATTCTCCCCCAAATACATTACATACAAAAGGTGATCAGAACTCCTTGTGTCAAGACCATAACATTTACACAATAAATAAAAAAAAAAATGTATAAATAAAAAATAAATAAACAGGACATTATGTGCCAAAAAATAAAGACTCTCTGAATTGGCAGATGGCTTTCACAATGTTGGGTTTTTTGAAAACACGTAGGCAATACTTGCATTCCACGTCACAGTTTTTAGGATACAACTCTGGGTCGAGAAAGCAATGTAAACCGATAAGGATTACAGTACAGTACAACAGAGTACAATGTCTTCTTTTTTTCCATAGTAGATATTACTGGGGTATATACTTATGATAACAGTTGTTCTAAAAGCTTATACCAGGTAGTGAGAGTGTAGTGCTAGTGGATTTACTTTTAAACTTGAATCAAAGTACAAAAGTAAATCCCATTGTAAACCCCATCTCAAATCTTGTTCGCATCCAGCATGACATTCACAAAGGGTTGTTATTGCACTAAACAGACATCCCTCAAAAAAGGCACTTTTATCCCCCTCCCCCATCCTCTTATTCCAATAGTTTTGATTACCAGCACACAAACACACTCACCTACTGTATGTGAATTTAAAACAATTATTTTAAAAACCAACAAAGAAAATGCCTTTTGGTATCTAGTTAAAAACAAATAAAATGTAAAGAAGTGGTAGTAAAAGCTTTTGCTTTCCAGATGAATTTACAAAGGAAAAAAAAAAGTGCAAAATTGTGTTGCTCCCATAGCCCCTTTAATACGCTGTGTACCACATCAGTGAAATTTGTCTGCATAACTTTCTAACAAAATGACAAAAGTGATGTTGGAGCAGAAGAAGCAGAGACTCTCCAAACATTATCATCATCATCAAATAAGGCCAGGAATGTTATTTGTGCATGTGAGGTCAAGATCGTAGTGTGATCCTATAGCTGGCTCATATTTGTTTAAAAAGGAGGGGGACAATGAATGTGTGCACCATAGTCCAAAGAGGCCAGAAACCAACTGAGGGTAGGAGGGTCTCTCTCGCCCCCTAATCAAACAACACTTCTTCCCAAAGCATCCCTGCTGTAAGATCACAGGTCCCGTGCAAGTCAACGGCAAAAATTACCTTGCTGCTAAAACACTTTTGGAAAAATGGAGCCTGAAAGCATTCCAGCTGCAAGATGATCCTTGCAAGCAAATGGGACAGTTTTAGTGTTAAGATACCTTTGAGGAAACCATGCCTTGGTTATTGGCGATCAGGGGAAGCTGAAAGCTGCAGGGTTGGGTGGTGGCTTTTAAGGATCCAGCCAAAAAGCAGTGGTTTCGAGTGAGTGAAGGTAATCGCTAGTTTGGGTTTTCATTTAGGCATCTGCCCATGAGGAATCAGTCATTTCAGGCCATTTAAGAGTCTTATTTTAAGGTATACCTTCCAGGTGGATACCTTTGAGGCATAAGCTGTACAGGCACAAACCCTTGAGGCAGATGCTGCATTTGGGCAACTTCCTGACTGCTTGATCTTCATCAAGGTCAATCACTTTGATAATCAGCAGACTATGCACTGGTTCTAGACGAGAAGATTGCTCAGAGGAGTGGAGCAGCCTTCCATCCATCAACAGCATTGCCTTGAGAAATTGCATCAACCAGTCAGGGTGCCCAAGAATAGTCGTCAACCAGTCGGGTTCCCTCTAAGGCGTCTGACGCTCAGGCAGCCCGGAAGGCACAGAGCTACGCTCTCAGGCATCAGCATGGTGTTGAAGCAGCTGCACCACATAGCGGAGTCGGTGCCGTAGCTCAGGGGTGCAGCCCATCTCATTCAGCATGCTGAGGAGGTAAGTGTAGGAGACGCGTTCCCGGCTGATGTAGGTGAGTAAGTAGGAGTCATCGGATGACTTGCACAGTATGATCTTGGTGTGGTCTGTGTAGAAGTTCACCTGGAAGGATTGAGAACAGCATGAATTTAAGAAAAAGGAGGGTCACACTAACACAATTTCTACAAAAAATGGCAAATCGTGTTTACAGTTTTGTTTTTTTAAATAGATTGAACTAGGGTTCTAAATATAGAGTTGAGTAATGTCAAACCTGTAGAGTGCCGTTGTTGAAGAGCATAACAAGAGCGTGGTCAGTCTTCACCCACTGGAGCAGCAGAGGAGGAGCAGCTGAGACCTGTTCCTCACAATGCAGATCTCCACCCTGAGGAAGTCAGAAAGGATTTGGTTTGGGTCATTAGGTCAGGTTGAATATTCATCTAATTGCTTTGAAAATCAAAAGAAAGTTAATTTTGAAATATTTCTCTTTGCACTCGTCAACCTTTAAAATATAAACCTATATAATCATCATGTAGTATTTGACTAAACAAACTAATGACTGTAGCCCATTAGCTAAACAGTCCTTTCCTCATACCTCCATGAGGTTCTCTTCCATGTAGTTGGCCATTAGCTCCACTATTTGTTTCTGGCTGCGAAGCTGCTCAGGTAATGAGTTGGCCGCAAAACTGAAGTGTTTGTTGTTGGTCAAGCAGTAGTGAACCGTCCTGTTTGGAAGGAGACAAAACACATTATTGAAAAAAAGATCGTTTGATGGAAGACAAATTTTGAAATTTTAAATGACTCAAATTCCTAGTCATTTATAATATTAAAAAGGCCAATGCACGACTTAAATGTTTACATGACCCCTACTTTATTGAAAAAAAAAAATACTTACTTGCGTTGGTCACAAAGACTAAGATGTGTTCCTTCATTGAAGAGTACACCGATACTTTGGTTCGACAGCTGGTAGCCAAAACCATATTTGTTTGAGTAGTCGACCCATTTAGTAACCCACAGGAAGG
Organism: Scophthalmus maximus; assembly: GCF_022379125.1. Classification (NCBI taxonomy): domain Eukaryota; kingdom Metazoa; phylum Chordata; class Actinopteri; order Pleuronectiformes; family Scophthalmidae; genus Scophthalmus; species Scophthalmus maximus. The sequence continues at coordinate 16,865,546 of NC_061519.1, forward strand.
ACTGTGGTCTGGACAAACATGGTGGATTTCTGGTGGCTGGAGAGAGAGAGAAAAAAAGAATTAGACATGGACTGTGTTACAATTTCATAGCACATAATAGTCAGCATTTTACAAATTAATTATATTAGGAAAGCTAGGTGTCAGTAGTTATTCAGATGATTTGAAAGATATTGCTGAGGCATTTGTTTACATTTGCATGATTCTGCATCACTTAATTTTATGCTACAGAAAAGATGGGGTGGTTCATGTCATAAGACTGAACCGTCGCAATACAGTGTGCCTATTGGTGTCCTGAGGCCCAATTCAACATGCAGTTTGTAAAGTTCTACTCGACACATCAGATTCAACTTGCCAAACTTTATTGCGCAGTGGGCCAAAAGTACTCTTTCTGCTTTGCTCTATCTTACCTGCAGGCATAGTGGCCAGGCAGCTTTTGAGAACTTTCATTGACGATTCCGCAACAGCTGCGGGGGTCAGGACATCTTCGCATGCTGGAGAGAAAACAAGCAAAACTTGAAATATGAATACAAAAAAAAAAAAGACTATATATGATAATCTGCTGGGGGACTGAGACCAGTACAGAAACTTACGCTCAGTGCTGCTGGCCATAGTGCCCTTGAAGGAGCGGGAGATTGATTTCCTGGATTCCTCCTCCGCAGGAGTCTGTTCCAGAGGCACAGGGCTGACCAGCTGACCAGTGGGAGAGGCCACCTGAGCAGCAAAAAGAAACAGGATCCAACACATTAATGAAACCAAACTGCATGTAAAGGCAGAGGACAGAAAAAAAAAAAATTACAGGTAACCACATAATTAATAATAAACGCAAGAGAAAGTTTTAAAGTGTGTGGATCTAAACAAAGACTTGGCAACAAAGCTGCAACTTCGATATGATTCTTCGTTTTCTAAATGCCATGTAACCACAGACCTGTGTTTCAATAATCTGTCAGTAACCTGTCTGTTATCAAGGTGACAGAAATATTCGCTCCAGAGAGCAAACAACGCAGTTCCCATTGACCTACATAAACAACGACCTGACCGGCCTGATTATTAGGGAGGGGCCTAAATGAGCTTCCTGCTGTTGTGGCACTTAGTCTTGGCTCCGGTTGTGAATCTGAATTTTTTTTTAAATTAATATGTCGAGGGTTAGTCTGCAGCCGGGAACAAAGCAGAAGTACGCAAAACAGTTTCCGCACACATTATGCAACAGAAAATGGCCTAAATGTTAGATTTTTTTTCCATTGAACAGCTACAACCAATACAACAGGTTGCGCTACATTTGACAAGCTGAAGGACTTCTGGGACAATATGGCATCTTACACTGCAATCTCAGTGGAACATAGTTTAAGGGCCACGAAAACAAACTTGAATGAACAATAATAATCTATATCTCAAAATCGAACAGTGTTTCCATTGCAGTTACATTTAGAGGTTTTTAACTGTTTACATGAACATGCTGTCAAGGTTAGAGGATTACTTCAAGCCATAAGAGATTATAGCTGTTGTGGGGGTTTAGTCAGAGCTGTGCTCACCCCATTTTTAACCTGACCAACTTATTTTTTTTGTAGGGGGAAAAAAATTACCTCATTGGGTCCCACTGTCTTGTAACTGATCTGGCGGCTGATTGAACATTTAACGATGCCGGACACCAGCTTGGAAATGTCTTTGTCATCTTTTTCATCGCATGGAATCTTCTCCGCTGAGGAGAAAAAAAGAACAAAAACTTGTATTCACAAATATGTTCAAGGAAGGGAACAGTTTCATATCTCAGTCGAACTTGAAGTGCTTCAAGGAAATCTAAAACTGAGAGCCATCTGGTTGTTAAAATTTCTCTTTTTTAAATGGTTCTCGGGAGAAAACTGCATTGACAAGATAACCAACCTGCACAGTTACTTCTACAAGAAGACAAATATGTAACTAACCAGATTATTTGCTAAACGGATGACCTGGTACTCTACTGTGTCAGTCACTTGATTGCTGCTGCTTACCTTTTGCTTTCTTCTTGCCAAAGAAGCTCTTGGCCATTTTAGCAAAGAATTTCTTGGCAGGGCTGGGGGGGTGGAGCTCTGGCACCATCACACAGCTGCTGGGAGGAAGCTTATCAGGAGTGAAACCCTAGAGGAAGAAGAAGCAGCGAGCGAAAAACAAAAAAAGGTGAAAAAGATGCAAGAGGGACGTAGGAGGCGTACAGCTCATTCTCAGTGAGCACAATAATCCATCAGTGAAGAGATATTCTGATCTAGCTTGAACTTCTGAGCATCATTTTCCTACTCCCTATACAAGCGTCATCGTTTGATTGTTTTAATTAAACTGACAATTAGTTTGACATACTTTGGTGAAGAATTCGTGGTTGAGGATTTGATCGAGTGAGAGTCTGTCGTTGGGGTTTTTCTGCAGGATGCCCGAGATGAGTTTCTGTGCTGCAGGGGAAAGCGTGGAGGGCAGGCTGTACCGAACTTCCTTTATACACTTGTACGTTTCCTTCAGGTCAAGAGTCTCAAAAGGAGGGTTGCCACACATCAGCGTGTACCTGAATAGCAGAAACCATGGCAACCATTGGTCAAAAGAAGAGACAAAACTAATGATTCAGACCAAAAATGCCTCATTCTCACTCTGAGATGTGATAAAGATACAATCAAAAGAATGAAGCTCAAAAATATGCAAATGTCACATGACTGGAGAAGGCAAACAGCTCTGGGTTAAATCAGGAAAAAAAAAATACTCACATGACACATCCAAGAGACCAAACATCAGACTCTGTGCCGTGGCCCTGTCTGTTGAGCACCTCGGGGGCCAAATAGTTGGGAGTCCCACAAATTGTTCTGGGAAAAACAAGCATGAGAGAACCGTATCATTATTCAGTCCATTCTTTGTCTGGTAGATGCATACTGCAGATAAGGGGGTAATGGTTAAAGCATTTCCCTGTCACAGCTATTCTTCTGGTATTCCACAGGAAGGTGTCAAACCGGTATTGAAACTCTGCTCTAAGCGCAACATTCAACTGCCACTTGGAAACCGGTTCAGTTAGGTACTTACAGAGGGGTTAAAAGGTGGGAGGAAGAAGGTGCTTAGTAACTGACGTAATGATTTTAGGTCAATGTGCATTTGCAACTCTCAAAAAAGACTAATGTTCAAGATAAACCCTTATCATATGGATAACTTAAAAAGAAAAGGCCAGGGCCATTAGGGCAAAATCGTTGCCATAGCCATTCATTGTTTTCATATACAATTTTCTCCTAAAAGTTTGTGGGTTATCTCCCTTTAAATAACATCATATAAAATAAATAGAAACTAACTTTTTCCTCTGTTCGGCTGTCTCCAGCTTAGCAGCGAGGCCAAAGTCTCCCAGCCGCAGTTCCATGTTCTCATTGACAAAGAAATTGCCTATAAAAAAAAAAAAAGGAGACAAAAACATTTGTCCAGTCAGCATTCCACAGATAACATGTGCCTGCGCAAAGTCACAGCAGATTCCTGGCATGCCTGCGTGTGTGCGTATACCCCGTGTTCCCAGTCGTATGGTCACATACCTAGTTTGAGATCTCTGTGCAGGATGCCTCTGCTGTGGAGATACTTGAGGCCGGATATGATCTGTCTGAGGTAATATCGCACTTCTGGCTCTGTGAGTGTGTGTCTGGCCTTCCAAATGTGTGCTAGGGACTGCAGAGACAAAGCAATGAGCAAACTGTCAACGCCACATCCATCAGTGGGACTGAACAACACTGCTGCACACACAGTCACTCTCACACACACACACACACACACACACACTCCGCAGTAGCACAGAAATGAGGCGCCGCCATGAATCAGGTGGTTTGCCTGGGACTCTGTGGCCATAATACTTGACTGTTAAAATGTGAAGGCATGATTACATTGTTTGGTTTCTATCGCGCCACTGCAGAGGAATACAAGCTGTAAACTGTAGGCGAATGCAAAACACATGCACGAGGAGGATCACACACGCAGACTGTTCTGGAAGACCGACTCACCTTCCGACTGCAGAGCTCGAGGAATATGTAGATGTTGTCTTTGTCTTCAAAGTGATGGGAGAATTTCACCACGTGCTTGTGCGACAGGGTTTTGTGCAGCTCGATCTCATTCGTAATCTGTCGAGAAAAACATGACACATCTGATTAGTTTGTGAGCTCATTTCCAGCCCGGACACAATGTTTTGAAGTCGGGTAATGCAGCGTGTGCTCTCTCTGCAAGAAAACACAGACAAACAAAACGAGCTTGACCGTGTACCTTGTCCCTCTGGTGTGGTTTGGACACCCTGCTCTGTGGGATCACCTTCACGGCATACATTTTGTTGGTGGTGAGGTCTGTCATCTCGTAGCACCGAGCGAAGCCACCCTTGGGAGGAGGGAGACAAACATGATGCACAGTTAAAAAAAAAAAAAGCAGCAGGTTGAAATCCTGCAATGGCCATAAATAATCTGCCTCAAAAGGAAAGTCAACAATGACTTGGCCAATTCTTGATGTGGAGAAAAGGGATCAGTTTAGGCAAATGTGCAATCCAGGATCAAACATGATACCAAAAAAGGAAAAAGGGGTTAGGCTCAACTCTAATCGGGTGAATCATTTCGTAATCAGCATATTGCGATATGCGTGGAAAACCGACACTCGACTCCAGGCATCCTGTTGCCTGCTCTCTATTCGTGCATTTTGCAGATGCAATCGAGAGTAACATGGGCTTGAGGACAGACGGGGGGAGGCAGACCAGGCTGCTGCATTCATTAACCGTGAAATTGACGGAGACGTTTCCAGCTCTGCGGCAGGCAGCAGGCGAGCGAGCCGGAGAGAGAGAGAGAGAGGAGGGCGACCTGGCTGGTTGCCCGACGCAGCGTATCGATGACGAGCAACATGTTGCTACGGTCTCTCCGTTCATACGGCGCACACACGGTGTCGAGAAGGACACGGCAGCGGGGCAACTTTTGAGGGGGAGAGGGGGACGAGAGCCTGGTCAGACAGCTGCGCGACTCCGAGGGGACATTTACACACGAGGTGCTTGTGGATAAGAACTCTTTTATTTATTTTTTTTATCGGAGGCTGCCCAAACATGTGTGCGCCCCCGGAGCTCGGGCACACCTTGCGCCTGATTCATCCAATGACGCGCAGCGCTGGGGGGGGCGATTGGTCACATCCACCACGAGGTCGTTTCCCTAAACCCCGCATTGGTAACACACCTGGGAAACGGCCGGTGACGGTTGTTTAACCGCCGACAGCTTCCGTTATCAATCTTAAAACGGCGACTCGTTCATTCTACATCCATCTGTCGCCTCGGACGAAACGCCTCAAAAAGCATTTAAAAAAAGAGGAGAGGAGGCGAGTCAAATGAAGTGAGGGAGAAGCAGTGTAAACCTTCGTACCTTTCCCAGCAGCTTCCCTTTACTGTACGATCGCCCCGTCTTGGAGTCGGTCACCACCTGGGCCAGCTCCGGTTTGGTTTGCTCGGGTTTATTCCTGCCGGCTTTCGCCGCCGGGGCGGCGGACTGTTGGGGTCCGCGCTCCGGAGCGGGCTTGAATAAATCCGCATTCATGGCGTGGCACGAGAGGCGCTGCGCCGCGGTGAAACAGCCGGTATCCATCGAAAACACAGCGGCGACCGTACGTGTAATATCCCCCTTGGCTCGTGTGTGTGCGTGTGTTTGTTCCAGCAGTTGGCCGAGACTCGCGTGCGTAAAGGTGCGTCCGCCTCCTCCGACTGTCTCCGTGTGGCGTGTCGGGACTCGGCTCTCTCCGGCTATATAGGCGAGCGGCGACGTCACGGAGCCGAGGGGGGCGGGGTCATGCGGCGCACTGGTGGGGAAAGTCCAGACGACTCCACTCAGACAGGAGTCTTAATCAAAACATGATCCGGAATGTAAGAACATATATGAATAAAGCAGCTCATGGAAAAAAAGAAAAGGGGGGGGGGGGTCGATGTCACTCGGGGTGACGCAGCTTGTGGCTGTGATCCGCGCAGCAGGTTAACAGTGTCTGTCGTCTAACATCTGAAGACCCACCGTTCTAATGAAACGTGAACGTGTCAGCGCTGAAGGGGGAACCAAAAGCTTTATTCTGAAAATCCCATTGACTTCTTCTCCTGGGACAAGCCGGAGCTCCTAACTTGTGCTCGTTCATTATTTAAGGGGCTGTGTTAACAATTGCAAGCTTGCAAATGAATATCTGAGCCAGGAGAATTTTAGTGTTAAATGTTTTTAACACAACTGTTTCAGTTGGTCCCACGTGCTGCCCATGACACCAGTGAGCACATGGCTGACACTGAATGGTTGACTCTGATGCACCAGTAATCAGTTCTGCCTTCCAGTTTAGATAAATATTATATTATTAATACATATTTTTTTTCTGAAGCCCTACAAAATAAAAGGGGATGGATTTCCCCTGTGTTGAAATGTGAACCACCGATCACAGCTGCCACCTGGTGGACAAAATCCCATGTGGCCTGATATAGCCTACATGCAGAGATAAACAACCATTCACTCTCACATTCACACCCATGGCCAATTTAGAGTCTTCAATTTACCTAACCCCATTCTGCATGTCTTTGGACTGTGGGAGGAAGCTGGAGAACCCGGGGAGAACCCACGAAGAGAACATGCAAACCCTACACAGAAAAGCCATGGTTGGTTTGAACCGGGAACAATTGAAATTTCCACTGTGTCACAAACAGTCATCCATGTGACTGTAAACAGTTACCTTTTTGGCCAAAGAGGATCTAGGATTGTTTTAAGTATTCAGGATAAGGTTACTCAAAAAAAATAAAATAAATCCAGATTTAGGAAGTTTTAACAAAGCTTATGAAGTCTTAAAATAAAGCACATTTCAATTGACAGTTGTGTCTCTGTGAAGACTTCACAAAATATCCACATTGTGAAAATGTGAGGTGTGGTTTGATAAACTGAAGAAAATCTAATCTGACATCAAAATGAAAAGGACAAATGGAGACAAAGAGGTCTCAGTTCAAAAGTTGTATTTGTTTGAGAACTGCATCAACAACCTGAGGGCGGGCAACAACACGTGTAACACGATGACAACAGCCAAAGAAAAATATGATTAGAATTGGTGTTTTTTTAACATATTCACAAACCTTTGAAGGAAAATCACAACGTGAACAGTTGAAGCATGAATGGAAAATCGAAGTAGGAAACGGTCCATAACTATAAGAAGGCAACAGATATATTAGGGAATTAAAGAGAATGGTTGAGAGCATTAGACTGGGTAAGAGGAGTGAAAATAAACACACTGTAATGCAAATTATTAAACTGGATGGTGAAATGCAGATATGACGACACAGTCTGAGGAGCCCCCTGGTTGTCTTCATTTAAGGAATGTGAGTGTGACTTTGGCAAATGTACACCTGAAAACATCCTAAAATATCAGTTTAGCTTAGCTGCAAGAATGTGCACGGGAAGATTATTAACAAGTCCCTTTACAGAACACGTCAGACATTTTTCAATTACCTCAGTCCAATTCAAATCATGTACTAGTGACAGACATTTATATTGTCTACTTTACAGACGACATGATGAACAGGTGTGAATTCTTGCCGTTTTAGTGCTTGACACCTTATTTATGAGCTCTATACCAAATTTCTATATATAGTGGAAATGTAATCTATATACTAGGACTTCACTTTTAATATTCAAGTCGTGTCCACTGCAGCCCTGGAAGATCGCACTTATTTTTGCTTGGGAAAAAGCAGTGAGTGCAATTTAGATGTCCATCATGTCTTCCCCTCGGATTTTCTTCTCCTGGGACTCTGACCAGGCTTTGTTGATGGTTCTCTTCATCTCGTCGTCGCCCTCTGAATATATCTTCTTCAGCATGCTCATCAGGCCATCGCTGGGGTCTGCATTCGCTTCCACGTTGGGTTTCCTGTTGAGTATATATAGATTGTTTGGATTATATTCCAATTTTTATGTGTGCACCCAAGCAATATTTATTCCCTGCCCGACACACAAGAGTGTTTGAGTGCGGATGTGAAAATCAGCATAGATCCAAATGGATAGAATGTGGTTGTTGAGTTTATTCTTCATGTAACTGCATACAGCTGTTGTGCAATACATTTTATGAATTTACAAATTTTAGCATGCAGTGGATTTAACCTAAATTAAGAATTCAGATTAATTCAAAAGACTAGAACTAAAACACCATGTTGGGGTTTTTTAAACTTACTCTTTGTCTTTAGACTGCTTTTCCGCCTTTGTTAGGTACTCCCACTTCTTTGTTGTCTGCTTTTTGCACATGACCAGGACCATGTCTGTTTTTATCTGTTGCAGGGAGGAAACGTTGTTACAGGCCTTTCAGAGATATAAAGACACCCAAATACTCTCTTCAGGAATGGGATCAAACAGAAAAGGAACACAGAGCCTGCATTCAGATGGAGAACAAGATGACCATCTTGATTTAATCTGGTCAGCACTTTGGATGTTAAGATATTGTCAACCTTCTGCCCTCTGGTGGCTGTTTTTTAAATGAACCACATCCGACCGTGTGTGCGTGCGTGTTGAGATTGCAAAAAAATTGAATATGCGAGAAGATGTGACAGGACAACAGACATCCGAAATTATTCTAAGATGTCTTTATTAAAAATATTGTCGTGGATCTGCTTTTTTTCACCTTTTTGTCGCTCTCCTTTTCATCGATGGGATATAACAGATTGAGAACTGTCATCTGATGGTTTTTCCCACCTAGATCCTTTACCAGAATAGAAAATGACCTGCAGCAGAAAGAATTAGCAAATACAATTTTATGAGAATATATGATGAATGATAAAGCACATATTGGTAGATACCTATATAAGTATATATACATGCTGGTTATAACCTTACCTGTCTGTAAAGCTGACCTCCACATTTTCTGATGGAAGTTTGTGCACATCCTTCAGCGTAAGGTAAATTTTGACATATTTCTCCGACTGGTCCCAAGCTGCATAGAATTGTGAACACATTTTAAATACTTTTTGAGCTCTCGCCCTCTCTCTCCCTCTCTCACACAGAGGGAAAAAATGGCACCGTACCATAGTTGGTGATCTTGACTGTGTACGCTGCTTTAGAGGCTGCAGACGGGTCCGCTTGTCTCCGGGCCTGTTGCTCCTTTTGTTGTCGTTTGACCGCAAGCTCCTTCTCCACCTTCTTCTGCTCCTGTTTCAGCAGTTCCTGCACTCGTTTCTGCTCGGATTTGCCCAAGAGCGACCCCAGCTCCAGCAGGTCTGCCTCCAACTGGTTGATCTGCAATTGGGGAAAAGCATTAGACAGTTGCCAGTTTTGACTTCCTAAAGAAAGTTAATCATGAGCTATGGTCTCCACAGTCACCAGATCTCAACTCAACTGAACAACTATGGAATGTTTTGGACATACCCGCTCTACAGTCTCCACCACTACTATCAAAACACCAGACGTGGGACTATCTTCTGCAAGACTGATGTTCATTCATTTAACACGTGTCGGTGACTTGCGGCGTAAATGCCAACAAGCAATGCTGCATGCATACAAGTGTCTCTTATGCACTTATAACTAACACACTTTATTTGTCAACAGTTTGTGGGATTATTGCCTCCTTGAAGTTGACGCACTTGAAATAAATCGATGCCCCCGATACTACGCACGAGGGAAGCCCGGGTAGTTAGATCATATCATATCATCGTAGCGATCATAAGTTACCATAAAGTGTCTCTCATGCATGGATATGCGATTTACACGTGGACCTCATCGCATACTAGTTAAGCCACGAATGATCTGGAATCGCCTCACTTTCATGTCCACGCCACGATGCACGATAAACAACGAGCTTCGACGCCAGTCAACACGAGTGGGTGCTAGCATGATACGTTGTTAGAATGTTCTGGTAAACACCACTCCAAAGCTAGCTGTGTGCTAGCTGCTGTTAGCTAGCTAGCTAGCTAACAGACACCATGTTATGTTATCGTCTCTGGTGAATCCGCGCTCAAATCAAGTTTTTTAGTTTTCATTTCATTTGAATGACATACTTCCTGAGACTACAATGACGTATTTGACTTTGCCCCCGGTTGGCGGTTGCTAGCTATCTAGTCAAGTTAATGCGTGACGTTGATAATATAACACAGATTCGACCAACTCAGCTTTTACAATGCAAACCACGGTGCTGTTTCTGTCACTGTAATGGAGCTACATAAAAAAAAAAGTTTTTTTACCTGTTCAGTTAGATCCATTTCAGCTTCCTTCAGTTATATTAGCTTGGTACAGAAATGTTTCTTCCCTCCTCTGCCTGCAGCGCCGCCTTCTTCGCCGCCTTCTTCTTCTTCTTCTTCTTCTTCTTCTTGACTATTAGTGTTCGAAAAACTAGTGTCCGAGCGCACGGCCGCCATCTACTGGACCGACGTTGTAACATAATAACAAGCATTAATCTGCCTAATGAAAAAGATTTGTATTATGCCTTTCAGACTGACCATTTAAACATAGTTAGGACAGTTAATGAGTTTTGCTGCCAGTTAGCTTTCCCAAACTTTAAACCAAGACCAACCAGATAAAGCCGCAATGTGAGGGTCATTGAAATAATATAAAATAATATTTGACTTTTTCTATACCGTAGGTATTATAAGATATTGCACTATTACAAGACAAACAGCTTTCATTTTAGGTGATGCCTTGGTTAGTCAACACTTTCAAATGGTATTTTTACCAAAAATATTACTAATATTTCTAACCTCTGTATCCACTTGTACATTCTAAGATAAAGACAAATGTGGTAAAAGCTTAGTAATGTGCAACAGTATTTATTCACCCATTTCAGAGTACAGTAAGTTATAAGGACATCTGCTCCTCTGAGAAGTCATATGATAATTTTCTCTTCAAATATAATGTTTTGTCATTTTTCATATTTAGAAGAGTCATAGGGGAACAAACAATCAATCTACAGAAATGACATATTCACGTCCTCTTCAGCATCTTACAAAATACTGAAAACATGCTGCAGTAATCTCACAGGATTCACTTTAAACATGAACACCTTCCAGGCTTTGCTGGGTGGTGGTTGAACTGTTTTATTATGGTCAATACCTCTTAAGACTCCAGATAATAAAAGTCCAAATCAAGTCAGTATCGAATGCTGATGTCCTGCGGGTTTTTTTTTATGATCCAGTCTGAACGTACTGTCCAATGGCTCCCGGGTCACCACCTTGCCCTCAGAACCCCAGACATCTGGTTGTGATCCGCTAGATCACGGAAGACAATCCGGCTGAGTCGCCACCTCCGCTTCACTCCACGTGGTCGGGAAGTCAACACACACCTGTTGCGTATTCTCACAGGGCAGCTGTCTCTGGGCAGTGCTGCGATTTCTTTATCTGCCACCTCCTGCAAAGGTTTTAAAACAGAAATGAGTAATTTTTTTATATTTCAAATTATTTGGAATAATTTTTGATGTTGGTTTGCAGTCCAACAATGACCACAAAAGACACATAGTTGTGGCAATTAACACAACTCAGCTATTTCAAGATGCAGGGTACACTTCTTTTTCTGTCTTCAATTGACCAACTGCAGCAAAATTATGGGGGATTTCATGTCACATTAGCATTGGGGTATAGTTAAAAAAAATTTCAATAGGAAAGTATCCTTATTAAATTATTTATTGTGCACAAATGTTCCAGATGTAACAAAGCCCAGGTGTGGTTTGTAACATAATGGAAAAAAAACACCAACAACTATATAGCCATTTGAAAGTAGCATTAAAATAAATTGACAAAGAAGTCTTAATAAATTATCTCAACATACTTACAAACATATTGTCTCATAGCATAAACAACATGTTTGGTAGGTCACTCGTACAAGTAGAGATATAAATATCGCTGTCTACCTGAAGCTCTTTGGGTAGAATGGTGTTCTTCCTCAGTGCATTGATCCGCAGCCTCTCATCAGCAAAGTCAAAGGCCATCTGCCTTCTCTTGACGTCCCTCAGCATCCTCCAGTTAACATAGTAACCCCTCACTTGCTCCAGCGTCCCCCAACAGCTCCTCAGGGCCTGCAACAGATGTTACAGCGGGTGAATAGTGTGAAAAGCTCAGAGTCAATGTCTAACAAGCTCTGTAATAGGGTGTTTTGTTTTGCCTTCCATTAAAGTGGAATGCATTTGCCTATGATGTCGAGTAATTCTCTAACAATGTCACAAAGGAGTTTATCCATTATATGTTTCATACACTGGGGTCATATAGTTAGTGGTGGTATTTACAATGGATTGAACCTCTGCATTTTTAATACTCTGTCCTGCTTATGTTAGTAAATAAGGAGGACAAATGAAACGAGAGGGCCTTCGCTGGTCTGCGCTCAGGCCTAATAAAGAAGACAACGTAATACAATGTATACCAGTCCAGAACCAATAACTATGACCTCTCACACATATGGCTGGATTTCCAACAAAGCAAATTGTACAGGTGATGAATAATAAAATGACAATGAGTGCAGACTGAGTGTGTGTGTGCGTGTCCCTATGCACTGGCATCTTCTGCTTCAGTCGATGAGTTGACTTTGACAGGAGACTGATGGGAGGAAGCCTCCAGGGAAGATGCCTGACAGTCACTGTTTGCTCCTCAATGCGTTTATAAGCGGCCACAGACACAAACCGTGACAAGCTTATAAACTTTGTGTCACGAATATTTGTGACACAAAGTTTATAACCCAGTCAGACTGTTCCGCTGCAGTCAGCTGTAAACGGACAGGTCTCAGTTTAATAATATCGAAGACTTCACTGAGCGTTAGCTGCGAAGCTAACGCCAGGAAGCTACAAAGACCACTGGCGCTGTCAGCGTTGATTTCTCTTTCCTTCTGTCACAGGTGTGCGACGCAACCTTGATCCAGAAACCACCTCAAAACATAAAATGCCAAGATATGAGGAGTAAGTTACCTGCTTAGGAGCGCAGACTGTGGAGTAAAGGGCAGTTAACCCTGAGCATGCTATCCTCTGGGCCGCCATGTTGGATTTGATTTGTTGTGCAAAACCACCAGGCGAGGAAACAGCGCCACCTGCCGACCTGGAGTGCGAAATGAAAACCGAGCCATGTGGATTCGTCTCTAAAAGTATTTTTTGGTGTTTTATTTCAGGACAAAAAACTGTAATAAACTAATTTAGACAAATCCTTTATTCGTACGGTTGAATTTATAAAAACTCCACCCATTTTCATATGCTACAATAATGAAATCCAACTCTGTATGAAGTACTGAAATGAATGAAATATCTCTATAAAACGCAACTATTAAAAACAATATTATTCTGTCAGTGATCCTATTTCATTTTTTATTTTTCAATTATTTTTTAATCTGTATTAAACTCTGTATAAATGTTTTCATATATTTTTTTGATGTAATATGTGGCGTTTGTTGTAGATGAATAGATATTTTGTCATTCTTTTGCATTATTACTGTAGAGTTTGTAAATATGTTGATGAATACAGAGAGAGAGAGAGAGAGAGAGAGAGAGAGAGAGAGAGAGATGGAAAAGGTAGAGAAAGTATATACACTATATTACATCCTGTCAAATTCTGCCATTTCATTCAATTAGGCGCTCTACTCCCTGATATTTCTTAGACTATTTGTCTTCAACAGTGTTGTGTCGAAATGTCACAAGTGATGAAAAGCATTGTTTTTCTAATGTTTTTCATAGTACATTGGGAGTTTGACCTCATGATGGCGCTATTGTCTCGCTGTATAAGTTCAATAACAAGCTGATGGCATCAGGTTAAGTGCAGAGCAGCATTTTTCTTTGATATTGGAGACCCACAAAACTGCACTCTCCTGGATAAAAGTTGGCATTCAGCAGCTGTTGTCTCAGCAGCAGAAGATGTGCCAACGTGCGACTTGGAAAAGTGATGAATGGTTTAGGATTTAGTTTTTTCAGAAAAAAAATCCCTTCAGCTGTAAAACTCCACTAACATGCTGAAGATACTTCATCAGTCCAAAACAGGGGAGCGGTACACACTTTGTGCAAATGTTGCAACAAACAGGTACAAGTGACTGTCATTAGTGATGATTGTGTTGACTGATTCACGTTTGGAAGGTATCAGTCTATGAGAAGTTACTGCTGCCTATGTTAATACCATCACAGGCCTGTGGCAACATCTGCCATCTTAAAACCAGCAGCGTGTGAACTTTGCTTCCCGTCTTCAGGACAGACTGACAACATAGAGATTCTGAGGGCAGGGCCTTATATTGAAGAGTGTGTGCCTATCTATCATTATCATCATCATGTCCAAGTAACTGAGCTGACCACAGGGGGACTCAAGTCAAGGTATAATAATATCTTGTGTTACAGGAAAGACTCTTAATACTTTCATAAATGTGGTATATTTTTTTATTTTTTTCCTTTTTATTTCATTAAATACACAAGCTGTTTTTACTTTTCCCAAAAGGAAACAATCAAATATAACATTGACATATAAGTATATTATCCAGAGTGTAAATGAAAAGGTAACTGTAAACATTTGAGAAACATTTTAGATAGATTTATGATACCTGACATGACACCATTTAAATCTGCCTTTGCAAGTAACTGTTTTTGATTCACTGTGATGGACAGGCGACCTGTCCAGGGTGTACCAAGCCTCTCGCCCAATGTCAGCTGGGACCTGCTTCAGACCCCCGTGACCTTTAAAGGATAAAGTGGTATAGATAATGGATGGATGGATCGTTTTTATTCAGTGGATGTGATTATTTAGATATTTGTTTAGAGTTTAAAATTTCCTCTAGAGAATAAGCAAGAAGGTGGATAATGTTGCCAATATAAGCACCTAACATAAAACTGACAATTACGAGTCGGAGACAGTTGATTACTATTTTGGATTCTGTGAAAACAATGATAGCATACAATGTTTCTTGAACAGCAGCATTACTCTAAACATTACAGCATTACTATGACTGGTGAAGGAGACAGTTTGACGTACGGGGCTTTAATTTCTAAACCCTTTGTTTAATACCAACAGATGGCAGTGTTGTGACATGATTATGAGCGCACTCTCCCTCTTCTACCACCCACCAAAGGAGCAACTCCCTCCTCATACTGAATCTAAACCGTATGTCTGACTGAAATCCTATTCTTGAATCTTATGCAACCCAGACCCATGTTTTCTCCCCAGACACCCCTGACAATGAAACTCTTGTGTTTTGCTGGAGTGAATATATGAAACAGTCTTCTTTCAGCTTATAGTTCAGCAGGGCACCGCTCTTAAACTTTTTAAAGATTAAAGATTTAACAGTGGCAGCAGATTCCATTAAAGATTTCTACAATCCCCATTATTTTGGAGCCTTGAGGGGATACTTCCGTGGATAAATATTAACACATGACAGTGTTTCCTCTATAAACAGCAACATCATGTAGCAATCTGGAAAATCTGTACCTGCCTCCGAGTGCTGAATTAAATGATAAATCAATCACATTGACGTTGCTTGTTGGAAGTGGCATTTGTGAACCTGACATTGAATATAAAACAAGTCTTCATAATTGCTTTGTCGTAGTATGAAGTCAACGTGTTCAAATGTCTTTCATTTTCTGGGTTAGTAAGTAACACACCTTTAAAATCGCTGTCATCAGGCGAAGATCTTTTGTGAATTTTTTTCACATTTGGGAAAAACTTAATTGTCATTTGACAGTATTTTCATAGTCAGCTGCTTTTGAGTTGGTTTGGCTCACAGAAACCCTGTTTTTCAATGGCTGTCCCAAAATCACCAAATAAGCAAATTCATCCCCTCTGTACCTCTATAGCACCGATGTGTCAAAGGCTTGAGAGGATGTGACAGGTGACCTTCTGCATTTCCATATTGATTGACATTTATGATAAATGCCAGCTGCAAGCGTGTGCCAGCAAAAATTAAGCGTTGTGTTGGTTGGCAGGAAAATTCTGCTGGAGAGTTTTAAAAAATCTATAATCAGACCTTAAACAACCTGATCGCCGTAAAACAAGCTTTGTCCTGAGGGTCAGGCTCTGCAGATGCATTATACAGTGACATACTGATGTCTGCAAACTCATGCATGCTAGTCGTCAATATTAGACAAGATACAAAATCAGCGGAAACATGGTGTAAGCTGCTGACATAAGCAAGTGCATCACTAATGCTTCTTTGAATAGCATATCTCTCCGCAGGTATCAAATATCATCAGCTCGGAAACCATACTGTTTGACATCATAAAGAAGAGGAGCATGACTCATTATTGTGGCTCATTAACAGATCCAATGATGGATGCTTCTGAGCTGCTGCTTGTAGCCTGCAAGCCTTAATACAGATCATCCTGAGCAGATAATAAAGGACATAGCAAGGCAGTCTCCTGTCAGTAGGGTAAGTAAGTAATGAAATATAAAGATGGCATGTAGCCCTGTGTGTAAACAGCAGTAGTTGCCGGCCTTACAGGAGACCAAGACCTCAAGTTGGATCACAGCAAAGACATGGGAGATGAGGGAACAAAGCCACATGACATAAAAGTGATCTGTTACCGAGGTAATTAAGGATTACTCACTGGCACAGCCGCCCCATCCATTAAAATGACAGCATTGCAGTAAACATGGTCACGATTAGGTAACCTTGGACTTACCCCAAGCCAGCAAGCAAGAAGCCTTGGCGCTGTCTCTGACTCAGATCTAAATTGTTAGGCTCATGTTGGGCTTGTCTGCCTTTTATCACCTTGCAAATATTACTAAACCGCAACCATTTCTCTGGGTGACACGGAAAAACTGATGCTTGCTTTCATTTCGAGCAGGCTACACTAATGCCGCAACTATCTGGTCTACCCAAAACATGTTATAAATCAGCTCCAGCTGATCCAGAACCCTGCAGCCCGAGTGCTGACCAGTCACACCAATTCTAAAGTCCTCACATCGTTTGCCAGTCACCTTACGCATTGATTTCAAGATAATTTTCCTTGTTTTAAAAGCACTTGGTGGTCTTGCACTACACTTCATTGAATGTGCCTAGTTACATCTCGTCTCTAGACCATTGTTTAGTAGATGTACAGTCCGTACATGCTGAACACCAGCAAAGAGGCTCATGCCTGCTCGTGACACATTCAGGAAGGAAAGCTCTCTGTTTCCACTCGTACATCCCACGCTTACAGGCATCGCCAACCAGCGAACCTCTCCCGTGTTCATCAGCATATTCTTTCATCCCCTAAGCAAGATGGATATAACAACGATCCTGTGCCTGATCAAAAAGCAGACTGGAGATGGGAAGGGGAGAGGGCATATTCACCTTCACTGTTCATGTGTCTCACCACGTTTTTCAAGGCACATATGCACACTCAAACTGAAACGAGTCTAAATTCCAGGGTTGACAAAACGTGTAGCTGGTAAACAATGTAAAATAATTTCTGTCTTTTTTTAGGTGACGGGCATGTCCACCTTTGACGTAACCATCAATATGACCTGTGACTATAAAACATACAAAGACCACATAATCAGATGGCACCAGGCTGCAGCAAAATCATCTTGAGATATAACGTTTGACAAAACTCCACTTTTACATCTTGGTGAGAATGTGATCTCAGTTGTGACCGTTTAAGGCCACGGTCAGAGGATATCATCTTATTTTGAGCACGTATGCCTCTGGTTGTAAGAATATTTGACACCATTTTGGAGTACAGTGACTTCCAGCTGCCAAAACAAAAATGTTCCTTATATTTCTGTACAATAACATCATATTATATGGGACCATAATGTGAAGGAATTTGGCACAGAAAACATGTCACGGCTTTCTGAAAAACTTTAGATTTCCAAATCTGAGCCGTATCCAGGTATTTTTCAAATCTATATAGCCTCGTAAAAATTTCTAGCTCAGGCACATCTCACATCTGCAGTAGGCATATCTCAAATCATTAGTAATGTCGGTTTTAAATCTGCACTCTTTTTATATGCTGATAGAGAGAAATATTTTTCCAATGCAATTCAGTATATTTCAGGTATTTTCTGAAGAATGAATGTAGAACATCATGGAAAAGCTCTGGTCTTGATTATAGTTCTTTTTTTAAAAATGTGGATAAGATTATTCCTATGATTGATACGTCTATGAAAATGTGATCTAATTTTTTTCGAGCTTATTGTATCTCCAACAAACACATTACAGCAATTAAATGTCAAGAAAAGTATTATGTCTTGAACGACTAGTCTATACAAATGTGATTGGGTGCTTACAGTCCTTCTGAAATATTACACAATTTCGGTGAAACCATATTCAAAATGCATACAGTACCTGGTGCAAAGAGGAAAAACCAAACAGTGAGATATTTCCTGTATTACTCTCGCGGGGTAAAATAAATATTCTCCATGAGAAGTTGTAAACTTCACAAGCGGAGACACAGTTTTCAACTGTTCCTTTATTCTGCACCGGATGTCTCTGAATTTTTTTTCTTTTTTTTGAACCAAACATATGTTACAACATTTAAAAGCAGTTTAATAAATCACTGACAAAGCAAACCATTCAGACTGGATTTTTGATTGTGGAAAACTCCTACAGCAGCGCAAGTATATTTAAACACTCCATAAGTGCGCCTTGGGCGAAAGATCTTTCAGGCTTTCCAGTACTTTAGAACCAAACATACTATCGCAACAAATACAGTTAGATTTTGCTCAATGGTGTTTGCTTTTAATGTAGCGCTGAAACCTCTGTTATGAATTCAAAAACAGTATGTGTCCAGAAGTGAGTATTTCAGAAACAAGACTGTCTTGTTATATCGTGAGCAGCATATACCGTATAGGTATCAGGCACTGAATCACCAGTCTTAAGCAATTACTTTCCCTTCACTGACACGTCAGCATGGGAGCTCGTTCTCCTCTCAGTAATCAGTGTCCATTTGAACCAGATACAGCTCATTTAGCAAGAGGCCCTGACCTGACTGACTCAGAGGTCCCTGCTTTCCAGACTTCAGGAATGTCTCGCATTTCCCCAGGAGAGACAGAAAGCGCAGGAGAGAGAAAGAGAGAGCATTGTCAATTTAAGGCATGAATGTTGTGAGATCAGAAATAGAGGTGACAGGGCCTTTGCAGTAGCTGCCCCCATCCTCTGGATCAGCTTACCTATTCCTATCAGAACCGCTCACACTCTAGAGACACCTTAGAAATCATAAAGACCCACTTCTTCTCACTGGCTTTCAATTCCAGATCAAACCTCGATTCCATCCGCTACTGTGCAATATTCTAATTCTCAAACATCTAGGGTGTTAAAAGTGTTGTTGCTTTTTGTATTTTCTGTTTTCATGTTTTTCTCTGTATTATATACATATTTGATATTATTTTTATTTTCGTATTTTAAGCTAGTTCAGCACTTTGGTCAATTGTTTTAAACTTGCTCTATAAATTAGCTTTTTAACCTAAGTTTGGGGCAATGTATCAAGCAAAAACAAGCATAAAGTTTATGACAAAATCTAAAGGCAATTCTTTCAATTCAGTCATAGGCGTGTTTATCAGCCTGATCATCACATATGCCAAAACCTCTTGAGGTGAAAAAGGTTCATATTAGCAAAGTTTGCATGTATTTACATGCAAAAATCTCATTAAACATGACAAGAAGCTAGATTCCCCAGACTTTCTAAGTAAATCATGTTTTCAGGAACTGTCCAACATATCATTAATTAATTAAAGTTTAATAATATGGGCAATTGTGTGATGTGTGGTTGTCTCATACAGTCTGTTTTGATAATTGCCTCATGGATGATTGATTACCTGCTTAATATCATCAATCACACTATTGTAAGACTTGGGGTCTTTTGGGTCAAGTAAAAAGGACGAGTCCCATCAACAGACTTGCTGTTTTCAATTATGCTCTGCAGAGAGGAGCATCAACTGTAATTCTCAAACTCAAGTCCTCTGTGCTATCTGTGTGAATAAAGTATTTAATTAAGAACCTTGAAAAACAAAACAAAAATCTGATTTGTGTTTCATCCCAATACTGTCTTTCCTCATATTCCATGGAATATAAAGGGATGTTTTTTAAAAGCTAAACCTGTTAATTCCTTTATTTTATGGTAAAGTGTTGATGTCATTGTCAAGGAGAAGAACAGAAGCACTTTAAGATGATGAGATCTCAATTTAAGTCCAGTGAAAAAGGAAAAGAGAGCGAGAGAGAGAGATGCGGATACATCTGTGATTATACTTTGTCACTGGACCACCAACGCTACAGGAAGTCTTTCTTGACCCAGGAGACTCAAGTGAAGGGTAACTGCTGGTGCCGTTTTACAAAGCTGAAATAATTTCCTTTGTGTCAGGGTTTGAGGAGACGTAGATTCACGTGACCTGCCCTTTTCCATGTTTGAGTTTGAACTTACATGAATACAGGAACAAAATCACTCGTTCAAAATGCTGAATGAAAGAATAAGTACATGCTTTGTGTTATTTGACACTTTCACTCTCTCTGTAACAATGTGCCTCTATCTTTCAGTGGTGACCTACAGGTCTCGGCCTGTCAGTCATCTACGACCTTAACTATGTTTTTGGTGGTTGGCAGAAATCAGATACCTCATATGGAGCACTTTTCAAAATCCACATGAAGTGCAAACAGATTAGTCATAAAAGATCATTGTTTCTAAAATGGACCAGGCAAAAACTATTCGATCCTTCACAAACGTATTTGGTGTGTGAAGACAGAAATAGGGAAATCAAAATCAAAATCAAATCAAAATCCTGATAAAACTATGTCGTAAGGAGACATCACTGACATCATCAGCTGCCTTGATCTCCTCAGGCAAGTCGTCCACAGACAGCAGATAAAAGTCTCGATTGTTTTTAAAAAATGTTTAAAGTTTGGAAAATGTGATAACTTCTCTTAGTTCTGGTTGAAAGAGTTATGCGCTCTGACCAGTGTCTTGTCGATCAAATGATTTTTGATACTAGGCAGTTGCAGTGAAATGGCGGGATGAGAAGAAGGCATGTAAAATGGTCTCTGTGTCTTTAGATGTTAAGAACAATTGTATGTTTGATACATTTCTTAGATGATTAAACCTGCTTTTACTTTATATTATTTCTTGTTGAAATCTAGTCCCAGGCTACTTTTTATTGGGGAAGTTTACACCGTGCAGTCTGTCTAGTATCTATTTGTTCCATTTCCACTGTAAAATGAGCATGAGCCCCAGGTATAGGCAGGAAGTGACAGTGATCTTTATCAGCTAACCCTTTCTGGTTTCTCCTGGGCCTAAAAGAAGCTGCTGCTGAGTCTGTGAGATGAAAAGCCGTGACCACTGCTGGGTTATGTCAGCTGGTGGACCGGGGTCAGGCTTCCACATGGCGTCTCAGGACAGGATGACCTGACCCTGCAGGACTGGTATCCACATCAGCCCAGGACGTTCTGTTTCTGTTACTGTTGACACCAGCTCATCTGTCATGCTGCTGCTTGACTTGCCCTTGTCTGTCCCAATTAACTCATCTGCTAATGTGCTTCACTGGTCTCATGTGAATCAGGACTCATCAGTCAGTTATCTGCTCTTCATATTTTCTCAATTGTAGCGCATGTCAGTGGCAATGAATATATGTCATGTCTGTTGTGAGAACATGAGACGAATATATTCAAACTCTATATCAAACAGCTCCCAGATTTCTACGTTGCGATCTGCGGCAGAATACTCTGCTCTGTGCCATATGCTGTGTGACCAAACAAAAAGCCACATTAATCTTTAGGAAACAATGTGAAGGTGGCCTGTGTTGACCGCTCACAGTGGTTGAAGAACATTAACAGATAATCATGATTGTGAAGAACTGTGGTTTGCATTAGAGATAATTGAAGACAGGGCAACGGCTTTTAATTTATGAACATGCTCTTTATGTGTGTATGTATATACAAGTTTGTTTGTGAGAGCACAATGTGGAAGGCATCAAAGGCAGCTGAACACACAACAACAAGAGGCATGAAAGGAGCACATCCATGTGGCCTTAGTTTGTCTTCACTTAAACGACTGAGGCTCGATCTGCTCTGTGTCCTCTGATCTGATCTGTTGTCCACCAAAGTCACACACGTTCAGTTTACACTGGTTGAAAAATGAAATCACCCTCCGAGACATCTGAGAGCTGTAAACATGCCGAGTGTGGCACCGAAGCCCTGCTCCGGCTTCCTCTGATCTGATCTTGTCATTTCCGTGTAAACAATTAGAAAACATTTTGGCCCCATTATTGCATGTTTAGACTGGAATGGTGCTTTTTTGCTCAGTGATGGAAACTGTCAGCTCTGAGTTGGCTGTGTGAACACATCCCAATAACCGCTGGGCCAGTCAGACATTTAGTCAGTCTTCAAACATGGTTCACATATTTAGATACCTGCGGATGCTATTTGGATCTGCCCGTCAGTTACCATTTTGCACGCAGCCCCTCACAGTGCAGCTCCCCTTCAGATCAAATCAGCTCTCCCAATCAACAGTTTCCAGACCCACAAAGGAAACAAGCAATCAGATCCCCTTACCACAGTTAGTCTGTGTGTGATTAACTACACCACAGGGTTCAAAGGGCAGCATTAATGTGCTCTTTCTTTATTTATTTGGAAGAATCTAATGAGGGTCCAGGTTTAAGTTATTGAAAGTGTACAGACAAGCAGTAGTTATAAAAGGCTGAGACTGTTAAAATAGAATAGCGTCTTTACACTGAGGGTCTGTCAAAGGTGTTTTTGTTATGTGCTTTATCTTTTTAGCTATACATTTAATCCCAAAAATATTGAGGATATATATATATATATATATATATTATAAAATAGTAAACAAAGTCCATTACAATCCTAGGTGTTGTTTTCAGATTGCTTTTTTTGTCCAATAGTTACTTTTGGGAATGTTCAAGTAATCAACTAATCAACTCAGCACATGCTGAAAATACTGTCTGTCAAAATGAATTCATAGTTTCCATGTCCATTTAAAAAAATTAAGATAGTTAACAGCAGATCTGAGCACCTTAATGAATTAATTTTGATAAATAAGGAAGACCAAACCTCTTTATTATGACAGAATTCATCATTACACCAATTTGTTTAAACATGACTTAATTAATATTGCATTTATCAGCTCATTTAGTGACATCTTTGGTATAAGTGGGTATGTTGCAAGTATCATGGGGCAGGAATTTAAGCCGCTTAAGTACCTTTGTAAAAAGAGGTTGCAAAAATTCACAATTTACATAAATGTTCTAATATAAATATGAGAGAATCAGGAGGGCTGATATTCATCTTGACTGGGAGGAAATCCAAGATGTCAGGACTGCAGCAAGGGAAGAGGACAAATAACTACTTTATTTAGCAAACATGAAAATCAAAGCCCCCGACCTGGAGCATGAAACAGAAACATACCAACATGCTCATTGCTTCATTAGTTCTATAAGAAACACTCACACTCACACTTATAGAAACTGAGGTTATTTTTGCAGTAGGCCTACACTACATGATTAAAATATACAGGCCGAGAATGTATGAAAAGATACAGCATATACCATGCATGGCTTTGTTGACAAAACCATGACGAGGGCCATCCTTCCACCTACAACCAAGCATTTCTTCTGTTCTGATAATGTCGGTCTCGTTAGGGTGATGATCACTCTTCGTGTTCTCGAAGCTCGTATCTGCGCTCAGTGTGTTGGGAGAATGAGAAAAATGTAAACCCCAAGCCAAAGCCATCCCTACTAAGCATCGCCAGATAATTAAAAGTAGATGCTGAATTGGAGTTAAAGTCAAGATTTTACACTGCCATCCACAGAACATCAAACAAGGGAATTCATCACGATGATCTGTTATTGTTGTTGTAAAAACCACCAGTCATTTTCATACAATTTTCTAAATGTATGCATTGTAAATCAGTATCTTTGATTATGACGCCGAGAAGAGAAAATAGACTTAAACTTGTCATTATGATTTTAAAACTGATTGCACAGTGTTATGGTGATAGAAAAACTACACCATACATGCTTATATTGGTCCCATATAGGTCTTGCTTTCACGATGTTATTCTCTTGGCCATGGTAAAATACAGCCTCACATAGGGCGGCCTTTTTTCATCACATCGAGCAAAAGAGGCTAAGTGCCTGTGTCAAGGATTAAGAGACTTAAACTTGAGAGAAAATCATCACAGGAGGAGAAGAGGAAGACGCCCTCACATGAACCAGATCCACGCTTTTGAAATCGGCACCTGCCAATTTAGTACAGTTCAAATCAGATCTGTGACACCATCAGTCAGCAGATTTGAATGAACATTCAGCTTCTGGTGTGGAAGGAAAAGAAAAGGGATGACTTAACAGGAAGAAGAAAAAAAAAACTGTGGTGTGTTGTCTTTCTCCCTGGAGAAAGGAAACTGGAGTACAGATGTGCATCACAATAAAGGAAACATGATTGAACATCCAACCTGCTGGGAAGAGTCCTGTTACATCTGGTCCTGGTGAGGGATACGTTTGCCAGCATGGGCAAACAGCAGCGGGCACTTACAACGGGATACAGTCCTCACATTTCTCACTGTCCCATGGCGCTCTACAAATGTCATCGCCTCAAACATAACATGTCCGCACACACGTGACTCTCTGATACCACGTGTGTGTCCACTGTGTGTTCAGTGCAGCCAAGAGTTCCCCTTGTTTTGTTGGGGAATGATCCGCACATTTGTTAAGTAGAACTGAGGAGGGAGAGATGAACGGATTGAGAAACGCGTAAAGGATGGGGAGAAGTTATGGTTATGAATGAGTCTGTGAGTATGTAAGATCCCCTACTCTCTTTACAATAACATTTTCATCCTAATTTATCTTTGTTTTTCTACCATTGCACACAAGAGAAACTACAAAACTACAGCCACTAACTAATTGCAAGAGTTCAAGAATTTGTAGGAGCAGGAAGATGAGAGGAAGGACTGAGGGGTGTTTTTAAAGGGAAAGATCACCCATT
Organism: Scophthalmus maximus; assembly: GCF_022379125.1. NCBI lineage: Eukaryota > Metazoa > Chordata > Actinopteri > Pleuronectiformes > Scophthalmidae > Scophthalmus > Scophthalmus maximus. Next base: position 16,890,376 of record NC_061519.1, read on the forward strand.
GTTTACAACCAAACCACAGAGCATCAGTGCAAAATCTTACAAATATTCAAACCACGTGTTCCTCACTGCTGATTTGGAGTCGGTTCACCTATTAGGTTCAAACATGTAAAGTTGATGTTGGATAATTAGGTTAGAGTCTGTTTGCAACACTGCACACACAGAGACATGCAAGGACACAAGCACTGGCAATAACACGACTAGGATACAAGAATACTTGCCGGCGACATTAAAACCTCCTCCTGTTACACGCGGTAGCATTTATGCACTAGCAGAATCTTTTGACATGATAAAAAAAGGAAATTTAAAGATTCTCCTTCATCCAGGTCATAGTTATCCCCACCACAACCTAATCCAGTTGCTCCTGATTTAACACCTTTGTGGTTAAAGCAACCTGATTAATCTCTGGTGTCTTTATTTTCTAGTCGCAGACTGACTGAAGGTCTCCTGGTTTCACATTTCTTTGAAAATGGGAATTAACAAGAGTGTTGGAAAGCTTTTGTTCAGCAACAAATGTTAGGCTAAACATTACTTCCACTGGTGTTCCACAGTTGTATTATAACTCCCAGTGGAAGTGTAAACGCTCTGTAATGACTGAGCCATTTTGGAGCATCCGGTGAGTCACACACACCACAGGAGGAAGAGCAGACAGACACTGTTAAACATGACAGATATTATCTATCAAGCATCATCTTGCATCTCAGTGACAACAATAATATCCTTATTCAATAATTATTCTTTTTTTCTTTTCTTTTTTCTCCTAAATCTATATCCTTTGCTATAAAACCCAACTGGACAGAAAAACACGTTAAATTCAAAGATCTGGTTTTCTCGTTTCATCAGATCCAAGAACTCAACATTGTGTCAATGCAAACAGAGCACAATTAAAAGTTTTTGAACACCATCCTGTACAAACATCCACACCTGCTCTCCCAGCTTCAGCTCCAGTTTCACTTGAACAATCCCACCGCCCTCTGTCTTCCCGCAGAAATCGGAAACCTTACATATATTTAGAGACAAACAGCCGCTGTCAGCGTAAATTATTGCCAACCTTGACACTCGGGGTCTTTTGGTATTAGTCATGGTGGTCGAGGCGGATTTCTGCCACTGTTTCTATTTATGCACTTTAAATTTACATATACTTGCATAGCACAAAAACAACTCATTTTTCCCCCCTGCGCATGAATTTAAAGTGATCATAAAGCAGGCTCCAATTTTTGGAATGTGAAGATTGTGGTTTTTCTGTCAGCCTGCGATTAGTGCAAACAGCTGCTCTTTTTGAAAGAACGGTAAAAACATAACACCATCAAGTCAACACTTTTCCGTTTCTATCTGCTAATCATCTAAACAACAACAACAAAAAAATCAGAGCTTTCTCGATTATTATCACTACATTGAAGAACCCATTCCCCCAGACTGTAAATTCCCTCAGCTTATTTGTTTGTCTCCATCTCTAACGTGATGATATTTACAATGTCGATCGAGTTCAAATTTTGTCCCTTGTCTTTTGAGCCTCCTCGTGTATTCAGTCTTCACTTTTAAAAATGAATTTCATCAAATTGTACCGCTCCCTAGTGGTTCCTTCTCCTCCAGAGCCTACTCAAGGTTTTTCTTGATTCCAACCTTTATCCCCTCACTGTGTTTAAGCCCCTGCTCCTTCTGCTAAAGAGATTAATTTCAACTTCTTCTGCTCCTGTAAGCAAACACATACACGTACAAAAAAAAAGAGAAAAAAATCAATTAATAAAAAGTGAAGTGTTGAACTACTGAGGAAGCGAGGTAACAGTTGGGACTTACTCTGGGGGGAAAGTAGTAAAGGCTCATTATCTCTCTTCCCCTCCCTTTCCTTTTTTCATAAAATCACTTGAGGAGAGGATGAGAGGAGAGGAGAGGAGACCCTCCCAAACTAAATGCCCATTGGCCTACAGGCATTTGGGAGACATTCTAACAAGGGAGGGAGGAAACGTTTTTGGCAGTGAAGAGGTCTTTGAACCAGTGGGCCTGGCCTGTCAACAGGTGGCTGAGGAAAAGTGACACTCAGTCCTTCAGAGAAAAGAGAGAAAGAAGGTGGAGGAGGAGAACGCTTAAGAAAAACCCCTCAAGGGTAAGGCAACTTTTTTTTATTCCATTCCTTTTTCAAACATAGAACTTCATTGTGTTAAATGGATTATTTTTGTCTCTTTTTAACCCAGTTTTGGATTTTGACAAATAGAGCGCTGGTCACCATCAGTCTCATTAACATGAAGGTTTCATTGTTAGATTAGATTCATCATTTTGATTTCTGCTGTGCCCAGGGAGTGCATTGTTTTTTGTATGACCCCAAGGGAATGATTGGTCTCTTTTCCATCATCCCTCTCTCTTGCTCTTTTCACCTTTCACACCAAAATTTTCTTCTCAGCTATTCATCAGCTATTCCCTCTCTTCTATTCCCTTTACTCTCCCTCCAGCCATCTCCAGCCAACTCCCGTTCACATCTTTCCTTCCCTCGCACCTTTTCTTCCTTTCCTTCACATCCACACCTCTTCATACATCTTCTACCATCAGATTGCCACTAAGGCTTTCGGTGTACAACCACAGTCTCTCACTGCGACTCTGCTGACAGTTCCGTGCCAGTCTGAAGTTTGACTTGACACCTGGAACTTATCAAGTGTCCTGCGACTGAAGCCGGTCTCGTTTGCATGGCAGCATTTTGGCTGTGGCAAAGTTGTGGAAGTCAAGTTAATAACATAAAGATGAGATAAATTATTTTATGCTTTTAAAATGAAAACATTTTTGAAATTTTGATCAGTTAAAAAGCAAGTTGGATAATTATAAATGGTCAGGCAACATTACATCAACACATTTATTTCTTATTGGAATACTTTTTTGGTGGTGCGACAAGAAGCAAACAAACAGACAAACAAGCAAACAAACAAAAAAACAACAGAAAAGTGACATAGAAGATGGACATATTGATCAGACATACAAATAGCAATAACATGAAGCAGTTATGATGATGAAGTGTACGCTTGGATGTTTGTATGAGAGGCAGTGATCTTTACTGAGTGTGGATTATGTGGTGGAGAAAAGAGGAAATAAACAACTAAATAACGGAATAAATAAAAATAAATACATTTTAAGGAAACAGACATTGGTATTGTGACAATAAATATATGACTAAACAGTGATTATATAAACATGTTCCTTGAAAACTTTCAATATCCAGCTAATATCCACACTGTATTGTAAATAATCCTATATTGTCTGTCAATAAAGGTGCCAGCACAAATTTTCCTCTGTGATAATAACATCAATATTTATAATAACTGTGTGCTGGGGTGATAGATGGTCTCACAGGGATGTCGATCCAGCAGATTTATGTTTAATGCTACTGTGCTGGCTTAGGGAAAACACAGAAGGCCTCAGTAAATGATCTACAGATGTGGGCCCTCAGCCATGCAAAATGATAGAGAGACAGGAAGAAGGAGAGAAGGAGAGAGTGAGGGGGTGTAGGTAGATGGCATATAAAAAGTATTTAGATTGTAAGATGTGACTTTGAATAACTCACAGCTCCAGCTATGCAGTTTTCTATTTTATTTTTTACCTCCACTGATTCAAAGCGACCCCTTGGGCACAGGAAAGCTACTAAAGTATTTTGTATTATATCCCAAAATTATCTCTACCTAGGGCTAAGGCTGTTATTGTGATGTGTGGGTTGTATTATTTCTTTCTTTCTTTCTTGGTAGGTCAGGTTTTCATCTGATAGCCCAATAGAGGGGAAAGGCGTCTCTATGGTTGTGATGAAGCCAAGTCCTTATCGAGGTCTCCGTGTGGTGTGTGTGTACGGCAGCAGGAGGCAGACAGAATAATGAAGATATGAGCTCTGCTCGCAGACGATAATTGCTTTCAGCTTCGTTTTATTCTCTGTTTCCCCTCTCTGTCTGCAAGCTGCTGCGAGGGGAAGGGAAAGAGGAAAGGAAAAACAAACGTCCACACACACTGCAAGTTTTGGAACCCCATGTAAAGGCACGGCCTTTCCGCTCCTCCTTTTCAACCCACTCCTCATCTCCTCCTCAGGGTTTTTGGTTTGGTCCGATGGGATTTGTCTAGAATTGAAACCTGGCGAAACAGTCAGTCTTTTGTCTGAGGCTTAATGGCTCTCCAGAGAGGACACTCTCTGCACTTCTTTTATTGCCGCTTCTGTATATTCTCAACACAAGGTACTTTCTACAGCTGATTGTCTTGTCTCTTGTTGTCTCTCTTCCCCTTTCTTTCTTTCTTTCTTTCTGTCTTTCTTTCATTTCCCAAACTCTGAGATTATGAGATTTTCTTGAGTCAAACTCAAACACACAAGAGTCCCTGACAAACTGTCAAGAGGCCTTCAGTGAAAGGTGTCTGTGGATCCACACAGTGTTGTGTGCAAGTGATTAAATAGCTGTAAACTGTAAATGACACGTTTCACACACCGTACACTGCACATGAGCAGAGTCTCACACACTTTTTTTCTCCCAAATAAAAGTGTAAACAAACATCTTACAGGCCCTTTGACATAGAGAAGTTATTGTCAGGAAGGAATTTTTTCGACTGTGTTTATGGACATGTTGAATTTTACTTGTGTCAGTTTGCAAGCCAGGTTGAAATGCTATCTGGATGGACCGTGTGCTGAGCGAGAGCAGCCACGGGACTGAGGACACTCTGTTACCCTGCTTCCTCCTTTATCAGTCTATTACATATCTATCTATCTATCTATCTATCTAGTCATCCATCCATTTATTAATCTGTCAATTTTTCTATCCACTCTTCTACACATTCATCCATCCTCTTTGTCATTCATCTCACTAATTCTCAACTGCGACTGCACCGCTCCCCTCTTTATTCGCCATTTCCTCTCTCTATTAATCTGTATGAAACTCTCTTCCTGACTCAGACATTCTTAGCTGCCAGTTTGCGGTCCTTTGCTTGGGAGGTCACAGAGCGCTCTCGTCCAAGAGAAATAAGAAAATGCCATGAAAATGGCGAGCATCAAATAAAACCTTGACTGGGAGCTATAAACATGCTTGTTAAGCATCTCTGCACGCAAGTGCTCAGTGTCATTCCACATGGTTATAGTATACTAACTATAATGTTGCTGACTGCTGGACTGTCACAGATTCACACACACACTCTCTCCATCATTCCCTAAGCAGTCTCTCTCCCTTACTTCATCTCTCTCACTTCGCCTTACTTTCCGTTCGTGTCTCTCCATCTCTTTTTCTTAATGTCTCTTTCACATTGTCCCTGGGTTGCCCTCCCAAATCTTGGCCATTCATAAAACATTGACACAAGTCTACGCTTTTGGCCACCACATATGGTCAAAAAAGTAATTTCCCCGTGATGTCATAGCTTGGATTTCTTGTGCAGGCACCAGTCTCCAACAACCTCAAGCTTTTGACCACGCAACAATCAAACTGACAGCTAAAACGGAGTGTGCACTTGTCTATTTGTCTTCCTGAAAAAGTACTGGCACATTTTAAACAGAGCTACTTGAGTTACATCCTGTGTAAATCATCAGAAGAAAGATACATAAACCAATGTTTATTTAACTGAAAACAAACTGTGTTCAGTTGAGTAAGTAGGTAGTTTTCCACCTGAGCTCATACATAAGACCTTTCTGTGCAACTCAAGAGGTCAGGTATTCTCCACTTACTTACGTTGCATCTCTGTCAATTTGATAATGGGTTCATTGCGTTAGATGGAGGATTGGCAGGTTTTGGGTCCACTTGTTGACATTTCAATGTTCTGGCCAGTGCTCACACTTTGTCCAGTGGGATTTCAGAATCTGTTTCTCTCTCTGTACATTTTCTGCTTTCCCATCTGCTTCAGTCTTTAATATCGACAGGACAAATATTTTATTCAGCTTTTATAGTTCCTGTGTAAAGTCCAGATAAAACACCGAAATACAGAAGAAGGTTCTCTCTTCTGTGGTGACTGAAAGCAGTATTTAAGGTCTTGCAGTACTTGCTTCATACAATAATCCTGTATCTTTCCAAACAAATCCAACAGATTTATTTAAGCATATATGCTACTGTATTACTGTATATGCAGTTTTCCAGTTGCCATGAGCCTCCAACACTTTATTCGTGATTTTTCAGGCATTCTATTAAGGGTTTTGTGTTTCCATAGACCACACACGCTCAACACAGTTAAATCAGAAGTTTATTCTGCTGCTATTTACACCAGAAAGTTAATTTCTTCTGACCAAAGTCCAACCTAAGGCTTATTGAAGGTTAAGACAGCTTTATTATTCTTTGAAAGCATGCAATTAGGTTTCCCGCGTAAGCCGCTGCAAGGTTTCAAGTTCACATAACATCACTGTCATGAGACACAATGACATCATCACCGAGGACAGGTTTCTATACTTTCTGAAGCTCTGAAACGCCTGACTGAGCACAATTGACAGTTTCGAGGAAAAGGATCTCTGGCAAAGTGATGACTGCTCACTTTCTGCTGCCATACTGTGGAATGAGGAGACACACGTACGCACACACACACACGCACAAGCACAAGCTTCCTGGGTTAAATAAAGAGCCGTGTGCCCTTCTGAATGTAGTTTTGTTAAGAAATACAACTAATCCACTCATTTTTTTCCTTCCTCATTTCTCTATAAAACTCTGAATGGAAAGCACAAATGAATAATGCTCTTTCAACCCACAGACTAACGTCCCTTGACCTGTGACGACAGACATCTACAGTTCCGGCTGTCTGTTACACAAAGTTCATGCAACAAAAAAAAAAATGCATTCACTTGCATTCAAAAAACAGATGGAATACTGTATAGATTTCAGCTGTATAATGGTGTTGTGCCTCTGTGAGAATCTTGGAAGTCAATTTGATGCGCCTTGATTTGAGTTGTTTAATTTTTGTTCTCTTTGACACTTGAATTTGGTAAAAACAACTACTTTAATAAATATCCTTATTTTTCAGCTGTACACTGGCTGTTACACTCGAAACTAGCCTTATTCCAGTTTAATAATCTTCTGCTCTTATCTCGTCATATAGCCATGACAACTAGACTCCTGTGGAGGGCCCTGGGCCTGTCGGCCCTACTCTGCACCATCTCACACTTCAGCCGCGCCGACAACCAGCCAGGCCCCTCAGCCCCAGAGCAGGGAGTCACCTTCAGCCACGTCTATAAAATCGACATCCCAGGAAGCTCCAGCTGCAAACTAGAACGCATGTCAACCCAGGAGGAAACAGGTTATTCGGATCAAAATAATAAACAGCAAGAATGCAAATATGAAAAAAAAATTCAAACAAGGAATAGGAGTATGTGCATGCATTTTCTGTGCAACATGCAGAGGGATTTTGGGCTGTTCTCCACTTTTACACTGGACATAAGTGTTGTACTAAAATCTGTAACTATCAGTGTATTTTGCGATCTGATAAAATTTGAATTTTGTTGAATTTTGTAGGTCTGCAGACAGACACCACTACGAATGGAGAGAATGATATAATCTTCAGACACAACATCAAGCTGCAGACGCCCAAGTGTGACTGTGAGGAGTCTGAGAGTTTCAAGTCCTTGATGTACAGGGTCAATGGGCTGGAAGAAGAAGTCAACTACCTAAAGACCCAGTGCACTCAGGGCTGTTGTGGAAAAGGCGGTGCTGCAGGTAAGCTCTGCCACAACCCAAAGTGAAGAGGCTGAACTGGGAAGCAAATGGTTGACTGTTATGCGCTCAAGCTGGTCTACAGTAAAGGGAGGTAACATTATGCTGGAGGACAAATATGAGTAGTCATTGTAGGTACAAAGCTCAAACATTTATTGCCAGAACAAAAAGCAACTTAATATCAGGGAGCACAAAGGCCAACATAACAAACCAACCGACCCTAAGGTGAAACAAAAGTGAGATCTAACACCACCATCAAAGAAAAGGTTACAATTCTAATGCTTCCGACCTTCAACACCAACAGGAGAAAGGAGGGTTGAAACAAAATGGCAGCTCTCCCCTACAGAGCGTTCTGGCAAAGACAAAAGAAAAAGAAACTCTGATCAGTAACTGAAATGTAGAAATAAACGTAAGCTTCTCTAACACAACTCTTGAGTGAGCAAGGAGACAGCTGTTGAGAAAGAGCAAGCAAGCAACAGGCAGCATGTGGCAGAGAGAGCGAGGTGCTGGCTTCTCAGTCCTTTTATGCTCCAGGTGACTCAAGGCTGGACTGATTGAGGACATGTGATGATCTGCAGCCAATGACTTGATGGGGGAGGATCACGAGCTGAGGGCCACAAAGCCTGAGGAGCAGCACAGCAGACACTTACAAACAAATTACATTCACTTAGGGGGAGGGGAATGTAAGATTGACCAAGTGTAGTGTTGGTCTGAAAAACAGTGTATTTTCTATGATCTACATATTTTATAATAGTATAACGGAGAATGTGATTGATACGAGTGAAGAGGTTTGCAAGTAACACCGTTAGAAAAATTCTCTTTTCTCAAGGTGTGGACACGAGCTGTAGTGACCATGGTACCTACCAGCACGACGCCTGCAGTTGCCTCTGCGACCCAGGATGGGAAGGCCCAGATTGCTCAGTGTCCTCCTGCCCAGATGATTGTAATGACAATGGCCGCTGTGTGGACGGGAAGTGTGTGTGCCACCAGGGCTACAGGGGAGACGACTGCAGCCAGCTGACGTGTCCAGGCGATTGCAACGACAAGGGACACTGTGTGGATGGAAAGTGTGTGTGTTTCCCGAACTTCGCTGGTGAGGACTGCAGCGTGGCCAAGTGTCCCAACGACTGCATCGGCAACGGCCGGTGTGTGGACGGCCGGTGCATCTGTGATGAAGGCTTTTATGGAGACGACTGTTCATTAGGTAAGCATCTCAAATTCATAATGCATGATTACACTGATAAAGACAAGTTAGGTTAAAGGCCTGGTCACAGCACGCCACGTCCTTGTGATATTGATGGGCCCAGAGGCTTGGTAGAGAGTACTCGCATGCTTAGCTGGCCCCTAGTTTAGCTGGTGATGTCAGGGCTAATCCATTTGCAAGATGGGAGATGCCAGCACTCCCTTGTGACTTTACTGCGCAGTTTACTGATACCAGGCATTTATGTGGGGGAGTTTAGCTTTGGTGGAGGTCTGCCAAGGTCTGATTTGTGTTCATCATTAGACCTAAGATTTACATTGAACCTTTTTACGTAGTCACCTCTATGGCACTGCTGACATTGAGCAGTGAATATTAATTGGCAATTAATAAACATAGTTGGTATCGCATTAAAAATTAAAAAAATGTATAAGAAGCTCTGGAATCATTAGGAAAGAAATGTCTTTCCCTCTCATCTACTTTTGGGACCTGGTCAGTGCAGTTGCCCTTGCGTCAGCTAATCGTCTACCATCTGTTTAAAACATGTTTGAGCGTTCCTAACTACATCATTTCAACGGCAATTCATATCCAGTCATATTCTTACAGTTGCAAAGGGTGGCTTCACTAACCAGACAGTTGTCACTTTGGCTTTTCTGCCTCATGACAACAATTCAGCAAAAGTTAAAATGAGAAGCCTGCTACCAAAATATTTCCATCTGCTAGCAAATATTTTTGCCCAAATTAATCAGTTTATTTATACTTTGTGGATTTTTTCATTGACTTTACTTTAATACAGTAGAATAACTGTACTGTTTGTATTGTTGTTTGAACCATAAGAGCTGCCCTAGAGAGAAGTCTTTTAGCCACAGAATCTAAGAGCCAACTATTTTAAATAAATGGTCACTTTTTTGCCGCAAGTATCTCTGAGTGAAACTATACAGTTATGGCAGTTATGATGGCCATAGTGACCTACTTTTATGGAATTCAAAGCATGTTTCCGACAGTTATTTCAGATACAGCAGGTGATGGGGCCCTTTCAGTGGCCTGACCCCGTCACCACTAGCAGCTTTGGCCTCTAGACAACTTATGACATCAGGTCACATAATAGCGCAGGAATATAAGAACACCCATCAGTCTTTTGGGGCTCCATCCAGTTTTGACCCTGCAGAGGAATCATCACCTTTCTTGCTTAATGCGTTACTTGCAAAACCAAACTATTACTGTACTGCCTCAGGTGCAGAGTATAAAATTGCATTGTATGGCAATTTAAGGCCGGGCAAGCAGAAAGGTGTGGAGCAGCAACCCATCATGGAAACTTTAATTCGTTGAGTTCACACTTTGAGAATGATGGTTTCGAAAGAAAACCTACAAGTTTTGGCAGAACAACAGATGCTTATAATCTACTTAATACAAATGTCTGTCTTTACTGAGACTAAGATATTTCTCCTTCTACACTTATGCCGGAGTGCAGAGAGCTCACACTCTGAAGCCTTAGTTTTAGAAAGTAGAATCAGGCGTAAGTCTTCACAGTAGCAGGTCAAATATGTCAAACCCTTAATGGCGATTTAGTTTCTTCAAGCTGTGCTTTCCTCTGCAGAGGCACAGAATGAGAATAATTAGAGACAGATCTAAAGCTTCATGTGTAGGAGTTGTTGAATGGCATCCAACATCAACAGTAGCAGCAGGTAACAGAGGAAAAGTCAGGGAGGAAGGGAAAGTGGGAGGTAAGAGGGAAAGAAAATCCTTGGTGTTGATTTTAGGTTTTATTAAAAGTGGGAAGAAGCAGTGGGAGGAGAGGAGAACTTCAGCAAAACAGTCGAGACGTTCTTTGTTTCATGTGGCTATTTGCCATTTCAACACCTAGATGATGGACGTCAGTTTGCTCCCTGGGTGATGATGGCAACATGACTCTCAAAGTGTGGCTCATGTAAAGAGATTGTGTTCTACATAATGTACATTTTCGTTTTTTTTTCTCAACCATTTTTGCCCATTTTCCAAGTTGACATTCGGCTCAAAAACTTGATTCGGTTTAATTTGTAAAGATTTCTAAATGGATGGGAAATGTTACACATTATAGGAATCAGAGGAACAAAGAAGAACATGTTGTTTGAATTCCCATTCCATTGGTCCTGAGCAGTGTTAACACTGATGCTCCTTTATTGCTCATTCGATGCAGATTTAATCTGTCACAACAGTCAAAACATAGTTCCAGTCATATTTTCCCTCTTAAAATTATGTTCCATTCCTTTTCAATCAAAGAAGACGCAAATCACTGCTAGTTTCCATTTTTTCCAATCTTAATATGGTAATTTATTCACCCCAGCTGCTCTGAAATATAACTCGAGGGTAAAGGCTGTCGATAGTCTTGCGTCAAGTAGTAACGGGGGGATATTAAAGTACTGCTATATTTTAGGAAAAACATTAAGCTTCCTGTCTTTGCCGTGTGGAACAGAGTCATCTCTCCCTGGCCAGAGAGATGACTCTTTCACCACCCGTTTCAAATCTTATCCCTTGAAATGTGCTTTCGTTTCTGTGTACCATGGTTGAATTCTCCAAATCTACCACCATCTACCATTTATTTCAATGTGTTATACCCACAGGAAGTTCTTGTTCGTGGGAAGCCTCACTCCCCAACACTGCTGACTTGCTGTCTTCTGTCTTTTGGCTGCTGTTTTGTTATTGCACTCCCCTGTAGTTATATACCTTCTTACCCTCTTAATGTATTTCTTTCCATCATTGCCACTGGAGCGAATTTGCCTTGTATAACCACTGAAAAGCAATATTTTTTTACAAATATTTCCATCTCAGGCTGGGAAAGAAACCTCAATGTTCCAAATTTTTATTGCGTATGCCGGGTTTATGACTTGTCTCCAATGGTGTAAGAGGAACAGACAGGTGAAAGAGAAGGAAAGCTTCAGCTTCCAGGCACTTGGTTTCATGGTTGTCATTTTAGTACAATTCACACTGCAGAGACTTGAAACCTGATTGAATTAAGTAACGCATCACAATGAACGTCAAGTCTAATTTCACTGTTGGAGTTTGGAAGACATGTGCAGGGGACTCTTGTCTTGAAGATTTCAGTCCTGTTTGATTTGGCGACATCTGCAGTTACAGGTGGTACCGGCAAATGGTGGTTTAATACGACAGGTTACAGAATTCTGACAGCAGCAAAACAAACATGTCCTTTCAATAAAGATCTCAGACAATAATTGACATTTTACATCATTTTATGAGAAACCATGACTAATTTGTGCACAGCATGAGTTTGCAAGCAGTAGGGCACAATGAAAGGAGTTTGTTACCTCCCTGAGAAGTTGGTGTGCGGCACTCATCACGCAGCGCACTGAGAAATTTGACTATTTCGTAGTAAATAAATCCTGAATCCAAGAAAAATACAAAAAAAGATCTCATGTAAAATAAACTTTGACAGAAAATTGTGTGATCACCTAGGATGAGACAATTCAAGCAACAAGCTGACTGAGAAAATTGGCTTTTAGAGCCTTTAAATAGAGTGAAACTTAAAGATATGACTGGCAAAGGGAAACCGATACAATGACGCCTCTCTCTCTCTCCCTCTCAGTGTTTGGCCCTCAGGGTCTACGGTTGGTGCAGGTGACTGACGTCTCCCTCCTGGTCGAGTGGGAGTCCGCTCGTGGGGCAGAATATTACATTTTGACTTATCATCCCAAAGATGATAAGAGTGCCCCGGATCAGGTAGTCTTGCCCCCCCTCTTCTGTCTTATCAATAGATATTTCAGATGCAGTATACACACACTTTTACACATTCCTTTAATTTCCACCCGCTGTATCCCAGGTCCGGATTCCCAACACAGAGAACTCCTACCTCATCACAGGACTGACCCCTGGGGTCACTTACATTGTCCAGGTGTACGCAGTCATCAAAGAAATCCAAAGTGAAGCGGACAAGATTGAGGCTACGACAGGTGAGCACCTGTGATCAGATCTTGAAAAAATAAATAATTAACAGCATTAAACAAGTGTATTTTCTTTCGATTAAATTAGCATTTTTCAGGATGAGCTTCCTTACTGGTGAAGTAGAATCAGACTGGGTGCAACCTGTTCCTGTGGTTTTTAGACAGTATGGAGTGATGTGACCTAATGGAGGCCAGGTATGGCCTGCAGGTCTTGGGCATTTAGTTGGATTTTTCTGCAGATTAAATGGTCCCAGTTGGGTTCAAATGTGAGCACACGTGTGGTGAGCCATTAAAACGTAAACTGCAAATGTCAAACACTTGGAGGTGTTGCAGCTTAAGAAAGTAGATTAAAGGGAATAGGCAAGGCAGGAAGATGGCAGGCCAAGTTCTACAAGGGAGGAAAAGCATACATTGTACCCTCTGTTTAACATTTTGGGCCCTGGTTTGAAATTTGATGAATGAATGTTTCGTGAATGGCGACTCTTGCTAAGTGCACTCATTAAAACGGTGATCAAAATTAAATGGGTCTGAAAGCTTTTTCAGTCGTACTCAAAGCTGGAGCTTGTCATCACTACGTGTTTCATTAAGAGCTGGTTTGTTAACCATTTAGTTAAAAAGTAGCCTAATTACAGGGAAATGGCTTGATGGGAAGTCGAACTTGTGCACAGATGTGGTCGGACACAGATGTGAAGAGAAAGATGTTACTTGGCAGGATTGGTGGGCGGGAATGAGACAGACAGACAGACAGACCGACCGAGCGAGAGACTGAGTTTGACTGTAATGTGTGGTTAGCCTGGTTAGCCATGGAAAACCTCACAAAGCATGGCATTCCCGTATGGGCATGAGGAAGCACGTCATCATCTGGCCATGGTTTCTGTGAGGCAGCATGAGGCAGTCATTTCACTGAGCACATAGTTTTCAACTTCAAACGATGATCTACTTCAAAAGAGGGTTTAAGTGAATGTTTTCCTTTTCCCCTTAGGAAAACCCTGTTACTGACATTAAAAAAAAAGTGAACCCCTTTTCATTTTGGAGCATTTGTTTTCTTTTGATGGTTCATATTATGCTGTAATTTCTCACCATAAGCTGCAAATCCTGACCGCCCTCAATTTCTTATCATGTAAGATTGGCAATTACGCAATGTTTACATGATCACCATGACATATACATGATGTAACCAAGAGACATGCCCTGTTAGTGTATATGTTTACAATGGGAACATGTATTTAAATGAGGTGCCATGGGGTGGGATAACAAACAAGATGATTTCACCCAGGGGGCAACTTGAATTTTCATGATAGGGTATAGTAGGTACATATATCAATATATTGTTTTGCTATGACTCTAAATGGCCAAAAGGCAAATTCCTTTTTGGCCGTTACCCCAGGAAGGTCACATTTGTGGGTGGTAGGGATTCATCCTTTTGCCCAAGGACATGTGGGAGCAGAGCAGGGCAGATGCTTGTGGTTACTGGGAAGTTATATGCAGCCTTTCCAGTTTGAGGCTCACGTCTGTACATCCACATCCACCTTGTTGTCCACCACTTGTATCCTTCCCAGATGTCTCTGCTATTGATGGTATCCAAGTTCTTGGCCAGACAGAAGTCTCTATCCAGGTGGACTGGAAGAACCCACCAGCTGAAGTGGATCACTTCAGGCTCACACACACTGACCCAGAAGGACAGGAGGAGGAGCTGAACGTACAGAGTAGCCAGGAGGCACGAACCAAACACACTATTGTGGGTAAGTGTTGTCAAAGCGCCAACACAATTCGCACTAAATATAGATACATTCTTAAAATATGCTGCAGTAGCAAGACACATGTAAGGACATTTTCCTCAGAAAGTTGTCAACAACACAAATACCATTGGTGCCTGACCATTATACTGAAAATATTTTTTTCTAATACTTTTAATCATCTTGTTACATTAAACTGTTTTAAATAAGTTTTAGGAATGTAGCGTATTATAATAGTACAGAGTGCATTTTCTAACATCTCTCCCAGTTAAGTTGAATTAACTTGTCTTTCTGCAGGTCTGCATCCAGGAACAGAGTACCTGATCTCAGTGCAGGCCATCAAAGGAACAACTGAGGGGAAACAGTCGTCTGTCACTGGTGCCACAGGTCAGTGTCAACACATCAGCGTTCAAGAGTTATTAAAGCTAATGCGGCTATCTGATACTCAGTTATTATCAGTAAGCAGAAGATGGGACCAGTTTTCCTGAGATGGACTGCTGCTGCCATGTAGAAATTACTCTGAGTGCATTTGTGCAACGACTCGCTGTGCCTCGTGTGGATGACACTTATAATGAACACTTAAAGTGATAAATCGGCCACTTGTTGAAGTGAAACACATTAAAGAAACAAGGGTATCTGTACTGCACTTAGTTTTGCAACATCAACGACAGCTCGTAGTTCTTGTCAAACCATCTATAATTCACCAGTGGTCAGACGCTAATAGGAAAAACACATAATCTGTCACACACATTACGCTGATACTGGTATTACCTTCCACACACACAGCCAATGACAACAGAATAAAAATGTAGCCAGCAAGAGGCACAATTATGAGTTAATACATAGATGGCTGGAATGCACTGCATAATATTCCGGACTGTTCTATTGGCGGTGGTGAACATGGTCACCGAGGGGGAAACGTGATATGTGTAACGAGCACAAGATGCTCCCTGATGGTTGAGGTGAGAAGGTATGTGATTTACAGAGTCCGTCTGGTAATGTTGGATTTTTGGTCTAGCTGTGTTCTGGACTGGTTTTAAGACGTGCAGAGGAATAAGTGTTCCCTTTCGACAGTTGCTCTTGACATTCAGAGGCTAGTTATTATCTAAAGTGACTGACACTTGGTCCACAATAGCTCAACAGTTCCTTCCATTATTCTGCTCATTTGTGCCTGGTTATTTGCTGCTTTTCTTTTCTCATTGCCCTTCCTTTCTTTTCTTCTTAACCTTTACTTTTAGCACACTCAGTTTAAAAGCAGTCCCAAGGTTAATGGCTCCTCTTTTTTTTTTTTTTTTAGACCCTAGGCAGACAATTTAATGGTTTTTAGTTTTAGTCATCAGTGTTTGCCGGGTGTTTTCAAGACTCACCTTTCTTCTTTTAAAGCCTGTCAGGTCCTCAAAGGGGCCCTGCCATTACTAATCTTGTTTTTTTTCCTCACCTAATTGCAGGTGCGTGTGAATGTGCTAATCTACACTTGACAGAGTAGCTTCACTCTACTCCAATAGCTACAATGCTTCATTTTAGGCGTAGCACAAAAAGGCTTAGAGCTCTCTGAGGAAAATAGCCCTCAGCTCTGCTTGCCAACGAGCATGTGTTGGTTTCATAATGACAGATGTGATGCAACAGAGAGCGGAGTCACCTACTATCTCTCCAAACATGTTGTTCGCCCTGGGCCAGCATGGTTATATGTGGTGACGGATAAAAGAAGCATAAGGAGGGAATATGGAAAAATAGGGTTAGTGGTTACAGCAGTAATTCTCAAATTGTTGGGGGGGGGGGGGGGGGGGGGGCATAGAGCCTCCCACTGTAGGGAGGCTGTTAATGACCAGGCAAAAAATATGGAATGAAAATAAGATGAATGACGAATTCATAGGGAAATTGCTGCTATCATGCTGATCTCTGTTTCGCTAAAATTTAACTTGGAACCTTTGTTAATAGTTGCTTCCGCATTCATTGTTAATGATTGATTAACAGAGGCTATGCCAGAAAAGAAGTTTTGAGAACAACCGGGTTACTGCAAGAAACTGAGATAAAATTAATGAGCTGGAATAATGGTACCAAACGGGAACAATACTGATATAATGAGAAATGGGAGATATTCATAGGGAAATCACGAGCAGAATAATGAATAAGGCAGAATAAAGACATATTGGGTCACAAAGAGGAAATTTCAGCGACATTATGTAACAGTACTGCAGGTAATGCCTTACTGTGTAGCCACTGCTATATGAAACTGAGCTTCGTCCTCAGGGGGCAACAGCTGACTCCTTCCATTATAGATGCTCCACTGTGGAGAGCTCTCCCTACTCTCCCTCCTTGCCATCTTCCATTCTTTCAAATTTTTAGAATTTCAGTGGCTTTCACGGTTCTCTGTTGGCTGATCCAAGAAAATTAGAATATTTCTCTAAATTCCAACTATCAAGAAATTGATTAACAAAAACAACAAATGTTTAGGCCTAATACAAAACAATAGAATGTTGAAATTACTTTGTAGAATAAATTATTTATCTTGTGTCTGCAAGATGACGCTGGCAGGGCTGAAGACATATGTTTTGAAAATGCTTTGAATTGTGAATGATATAAACTTAGATTTCAGTATGGCCTTGCAACTTGTTTGATGTAAGACTAGAATGAAATGTCTGATCGGTAGTTACTGAACTCTATATTTATCAATTATGGATTTCCTAATGTTTATCCAGTGTAGCTTTGTGAATCCTCTCCTGTCAATGCTGGCCTTGCAGCATATACACGGTCGGTATGTAAGTGTTGACTGAAATGATTAAAAAACATTTATGAAAAAATCTGAATCAACGGAATCTCTGTTTGGAGCAGACGTTTCATAGTCACTAACCTGCCAGAAGATTACATGGAGTTTAAACATGACACACCACGGCTGCTTCTGCAGTTTCAAATTCAATAAAGTCAACCAAAAGCACATGGGCTCCACTGACTTCGGCAGAGAGAATGAATGTCGGGACTTGGCGTTATCTGGACACATCATAGCACCCAATGTGGTTCAGTGGGAGGACCATGTCTCCTCAGGCTTGGGCATCAGACATTTCTCTATTTAATAGATGCTAGAAATAGGACAACTGAAAATGTGAAAAAGGACATTTAAAGACGGTAATGTGGATCCATGATGGATTCATGACGTAAAACTCAAACCCACAGACTCGTATGCGTAACTGCCCTTTCATCTGATCAGGTGTGTGTGATCATGCAGTGTCTGTAGTAGGCAGGACATATTTCTGTGTGCATGATCTCAATATGGTGACATCTCCAATTTGCATCCATTTTAATGGATATAATGCAGCATAATAACATTAAAGTTGTTTTTTTTGCACCTTTTTTGGGAGTTACAATGACTTATTCATTAACGTTAATAATTTATTAATTTGTTCAACTCTGTGGACGAAACAGTGAAACTTGTTTGCTTGTAAAATGGGCGGACAATGAGATTGTTTAAAATTAGCTTTAATTTCATCCATATCATGTTTTGCTGCTCATCTTGATAAAAAAGTACTTTCTGTCATCATAAGGAAAACTTTTAGTTTAAAGCCTGTAGCCAGGGGACTCCAGCCCAAAACATAAGTTACACGTGACAGCCTCTAAAATAACGGCACCATATCGACACACATTTTTCCTTGGTTCCATCCGCAGACATACATAGATGTATGGCTGCCGCTGCACAGTGAGGCTGTGAGGTTGTAAACGATGAAAGATGGCCGTTACTCTGCGCCTCGTGGTCAATATCTCTGCTGAACATGCCAGCCATAATGGATAAGCTGTTTTCCAAATGGCTGAAGCGACAGCTCGTGTTGTGTAGCCCGGTAGCCGCTGTCGCTCTTGCAGCTAGTGGAGTAGAACGTCTGGAGTAACTCGATCTATCATGAGCTGTAACTTCAGAAAAAATGCGGGCTCCCTCAGAAAGTAGCAGCGCTCTGGAAAAAGAAAAGATCTAATAACACATAGAGACTCTCAGGCAGCAAAGTTATGTAGCCTAATTAGAGCAAAAGGAACAGCACCTCTTTGTTCAGAGGGTAACAATATGACACCAGAGAGGGAGAAGGAAACCTGTGTTGTGCAGGAGAACAAGACCTAGTTGAATTCAAGCTTCGGTCAGACGGTTGCCAACCAAACGGTACAAGATGATTTGAAGACTTGCACTTCTACATCCAAAGAACCAAATGATCTCCTGCTGTTTTACATCCTCTTTAAATACAATCTTGCCTTCAAGCGTTGGTGTTTGTGCTATTTCTAGGAAGTTTTGGGAAATGACGGCACTGCAGGTGTTGTAGGCTTTATGGAAATTACACTGCTCCTCTAATACAGTAACTGTGGCAATGGGCCTTTTGCCTTTGCAGACTTACCAGCTAGGCTATTGGACTATTACAAGTGCATTTTTTTAAACTAAAAATCTCACTGAAGATCCAAACGACAAGACGCAAACACAATCTATCTGTATTTGTTGCCCATTTGTTGTTAAGTCATAACCACACAGTTTTATAGATAGATCACCGACTATATGCATGACCTCTGAATTTTTATTTCATTTTCAGCGGAGGAAACACTCAAACGCGGAGCTGTTACGAATTCTTTCTGCGGTTTAGCTCATGACAGACTGTGGAGCAGTGCAGCCAAAAGGACAGAAAAGTGACCGCAGGAGTAGAGACAGGGTGAAGACACAGAGGGAAGACAATGTTAGACAGTTGGGGCGACCTGATGGCTGAATGGTTAGGGTGAAGACTTTCCCTGAGCAGCACCATTGACCGCATCTCATCCGCCTGCACTTTCACTGCATTTTCTGTCTATCATCACGAATCAAATGATCCCCAAAATACCTCAAACAAAATGTAGACTGTTTCATTGTTCCTTCCTTCTCCTGGATGCGTCATCAGTCATTTCTCATGATACAGACTGTGCAGTGACTCAAGACTGACCTCAGCTGAGCCGCTGCCACAGGGGAATAATCCTAAATGATGATTGCTTTTACATTTCCCTCCACTTCCTCCGTTCCTGTCTTACTGTGCCCCTGTGACTCTGGCTCTTTCATTTTCTTTGTCCCTCCCTCTCTTTGTTGCTCCCTCGCTTCACTTTCATTAAGATTCTCTTCCATCCACACACACGCACCACCAACTGCCCCGCTTGCACCATCCATGTCTCATGCAGTTCCTCGGGCCCACTGACTCTACAGATAATGACCCCTGGTCGGGTTGTGTGTTTCTGATGTTCTCCTGAAGGCACCTTGTATGCAACTGGATAATGTCTTTCTTGCACCTTGGACATTATGGAAGGCTCCGTTAAATCACTTCAGTGTCCGAGGTTTGTTTCTCGTTCTTTCTTATCTCTTCTTTCTTATTTATCTCCTTTTCAGACATTGATGCCCCGACAAACCTTGACACCACCAAGGTAACAGAGGACACTGCAACGGTTTCATGGGATCGGGTCAAGGCAGAAATTGAGGGCTACATGCTGAGCTACACCTCTGCTGCGGGCTCCAGTCCAGAAATCCCTGTAGGCCGTGACAGCACCTCATACAGGCTGATTGGCTTGAGGCCCGGAGTCCTCCACACAGTCTACATCTGGGCCTTCAACGGAGACAAAGTCAGCAGGAAGAGTTCAACAGAAGCTGAAACAGGTAAACTTTGAACAGAGCCTGGGTTCATTAGAGGATCTTTTGTGTCCACCTCACAGACGACCCTCATTCGCAGGTAAATAATGGAGAGTAGGTTGAAAAGGTCATGTGAAATGATGTAAAGACACAAAAAATAAACTACTCGCCCATCTCTTTGAACATGCTGGTGAATCGGCAATGTGAAAACATTTTTATCCTCTCCACTCGTTTTGATGTCAGAGATCTGTGATGCTCAGATTTCTCCCAGCAGTGTGGGTTGTTTTTCTTTCATACTTGAAGCTTGAGAACATTTTGAGTTTCTTTTTTAAGATCCTTTTGTGAAAGATGCTCTTACCCCAAATATCCTCTTTGAGCAGTACATCAAAATTTCCTTTTAGTCTTTTGTGTTTGGTTTTCTGCACAATTTTCTTGTCTGGTTTATTTTGTGGTAGCAAGAAGTAAAAAGCATCAGTGACTTTTAACACTTAGCACACTAAACCCTTGTTACCTAACTGCCAAGAGGGAAACTCTCACAAAAGAAGGCTGAACCTAATTAAGCTGGACACCTAATGTAAAAGGAGATTTAGTTTAGCCTGGGGCCAGATGTCTACAAGACATTTGAGAAAAGCCAATCTCAACAAAGCCAGCCATTTAGTTTTTCCTGTGTTCTGATATCTCTCAATCTGCCTGTTGTGAACATTAACGGCTGTTGTTGTCTGCTTGAATTTATGTTTCTGAGGAAATGCCGCAGAAGAACAGGTCTGAGTACTGACTGGCAATGATTCAACTAAAACTTTACAAACTCAACAGCAAAAAGAAGATCCTGTTCTCACATTTGCACTGATGCATCTTTTCAATACCAACAGCAGTGTTTGACACGGCCAGGAACAACTAACAAATGTTAAAATCTGAAAAAAAAATTATCGGTTTCTACAGTTTTTCCATCAGAGCTTCCAACGCTTTTAGCCAAATGGTTAAGAGATGGTTTACTGCTGTGAGTTGCAGTGTCTGCTGAAAATTTAAAAGTATTTTCATATACGACTCTTAAAGTCTTTTTTTTCCCCACCAAATTCAGATTATTTTTCCTGGTTCCTTTTGACGAGGGAAGCAGACATGTTGGCTCCAATAACTTCACTCATATGTCAAACAACAGGAGGCAAATATCTGAAGTGGCTTGAAACTCAATTTGCTGGCTGGTGATGTGTGCAGCGTTACACTTGTGATCTCTGAGCAACATGCAAAGATAAACTTTTACAAATATACTCGTACCAATCTCTTTACATACTGTACAGTATGATGGCTGTTACATAGAAACCTGCCACATCCACAGCTAATCTTGACTGAATCGCGTGAATGTCATCAAGTCTGAATCCGATTTATGGCAGGGGGTTAGTGACAAAGATTTTGAGATATCTGAATATAAATGTGGGTTGTATCTAGGTTTTGTCGTAACACAAAACATCAGTAGTTTGGTGATTCATCAACAGCTTGATCAACATGATCTGTTGTGTTGAATTACTGCGTGCTGCTGTAGTTTGCATGTATTCAAATTAACACAGCTTGTTATGTACTCATAGTAGATTTTCTTACATATAGTAGCAATGTGATATGATGTCAAACTTGAATAGCAAAGAGAAAATGTGTCAAATAGGGTTTCATCATATTAAGATATTTTACATCCGAGCAATTCTTTTAACTTTACTTTTGCATCAACAAATCCCCAAAATAGGCAATTCTTTTCATCAAAAGACCAAAAACCCCCGAACTTCTCCACTGATCCACGTTTTACATCTTCTCCAGTGTTTTTGTCTTTTTGCAAACTGACTGCAGGTTATGTGAAATAAGTAGCTACACACTGCTGGATTCCGTCAGTCTTGTGTAATTTCTTTTATGTTTGCACTATGTGTAATGTTTTCTAACTGACCATGAATTCTCATGCAGAGCTGGATGCCCCTACTAACGTCTTGGCCCGTGATGAGACAGAGTCCAGTTTCAGGGTGTCCTGGGATCAAACTCATGCTGAAATTGATGGCTACGTCCTGACCTACAGCTCTTCTGAGGGCTCAAGTGCAGAAATCCCAGTTGGATCTGACAGTAATGGTCATTTGCTGACTGGCCTGAAGCCTGGGGTCCTGTACACAGTCTACGTCTGGGCCGTCAAGGGGGACAAAGCCAGCAGGAAGATCTCAACACAAGCTGCGACAGGTCTCAGATCTACGACTTGTTATTCAAATCCAAAGCACTTAATTACTTGACTGTCTAATGACAGATTTGGAGGAAAACCCCTTTGTCTCTGCTAGACACCATAATAACCCAATATGAATCTCTGTCAACTCTTATATTACACAGATGGCTAGAAAAACTAAGGGGGGGGGGGGACAGCATACAGTATCTTAAGTAAGGTTCAGAACTACCCTGAATTGCCAGAACAACTTTATCATTTTTATTTGTCTTGGAGAGAGAAATCACCCCTTAGTGCACAGTTACATCGATATTTGGTGGCTGCAAAGGCCACAATAAGGACTTACATCATTTCCATACTAATCGAACCATTAAGTGATCCATCATGCCCATCTCTAGTCATTATATTCAACCTCTCATTTAGTCAGGTTTTTTACCACATCTGTCATCCATCTATGTAATGTAGTGTGTTAATATCATCCACCAACATCTTCCTCTAGAACTGGATGCTCCTGCTAACCTCTCAGCCCGAGATGAGACAGAGTCCAGCTTCAGCGTGTCCTGGGATCCGGTCCAGGCAGAGATTGATGGCTACGTCCTGACCTACAGCTCGTCTGAAGGATCTAGTGGGGAAATCCCAGTTGGGCCTGACAGCACCTCTTACAGTCTGACTGGCTTAAGGCCGGGGGTCCTCTACACTGTGTACATCTGGGCCATCAAGGGGAACAAAGTCAGCAGGAAGACCTCAACACAATCACAGACAGGTGTCAAACATAAATTGTTGTTTAACCGAAATGACCAATCCTTTACTACCTTATAATTACAGTTGTTTTGACAGGACAACAAGACGACTCCCTTGTAAACCCAAAATGAAAAACAGGTAGTTTTCTCACATGGTCGACTAATTAGGATCTTCTTGTTTAAGTAGCTTTCCAATGTATTCTTCCCTCCGTTCATCCATCTTCTTGCCAACTGCTTATTCGGGTCACGAGGAACAAAGCAACCCAAATTTATTTCCTGGATATCTAACTTCGACTCTTCCTCAGCAGTCCCATGCCAGGGTAATCCTTCCACCCTGTCCTGGGACCCTGCAGTCCCCTCTCATTCAATCATGTCTGGAGCTTAAAGAGGCCTTCAGGGATGTTCTCGCCAACTAGACCAAACAAGTCTTTGCTTTGTCATGCAGACTGAGGTCAATCAACGTGTTGGGGATCCTCACCGTGGCCTCTTGTATCCAACAGTCTGACTACGGACGGTTCCACTGAGACGTTTTGTCAGTCTACTATATTTCTAACTCTAACTTGTGTGTAAGATCCTATGTCTGGATCCATTCCTTGGATTAGCTACCCACTCATCTGAATTGGGTAAGACAACTTTAAGGGTATGAAAGGCCTGGAAGGAAATTGCCTGCAAAGACTCAGGACACGTTTGAGACCCTTCTTGAATGCTGGTCTCCACCTGTAGTTTCTTTGGTTTCAACAATCAGATGCACTCTTAATTTTCTAACCACAACTCCATGCAGCTGCTTGTGTAACACAGTTAAGACTTGAAGCTCACATTTTCAGCAAGTTGAGAAAAGACGGATATTTTGAGCAATCTGAATTCTCTCAACGTGCACATACACCAGTAAATACACCAGCAGAATCTCCAACTGTAAAGCAGCAGGTATTTGTGCATACCTACTGCATATGATAAAGACTCAACTCTTGCTGTAGCCACGACTTTATACAGAACGTGATATTCCATCTAACTTGAAGAGGGAGAATCCATCTCAGCTCAAGTACAGAAACATCTTTGGAGTGTGATACTGTTCGAGTATCAAATGTCATTTACCCCACAACCTTCATCAAGGGGCACAAAGCGTTCAAGTTTCTGCATCAGAAACTGTTTTTGTTGAAATAT
Organism: Scophthalmus maximus; assembly: GCF_022379125.1. Taxonomy (NCBI): domain Eukaryota; kingdom Metazoa; phylum Chordata; class Actinopteri; order Pleuronectiformes; family Scophthalmidae; genus Scophthalmus; species Scophthalmus maximus. The sequence continues at coordinate 16,914,567 of NC_061519.1, forward strand.
ATTTATATAATCTTAATTTTACTCAGTTATTTTATTACTGTTTGTAGAGAATGCACGTTAAATAGTTCAATTTCCCTTTTCACAGAGAACTGAAAACATCGCACCTGTTTGTAGTAGTATATTAACCACCTCCACTAACATCTTCCTCTAGAACTGGATGCTCCTGCTAACCTCTTAGCTCGAGATGAGACAGAGTCCAGCTTCAGGGTGTCCTGGGATCCGGTCCAGGCAGAAATTGATGGCTACACCCTGACCTACAGCTCGTCTGAAGGATCTAGTGAAGAAATCCCAATTGCGCCTGACAGCACCTCTTACAGTCTGACTGGCCTGAGGCCTGCAGTCCTCTACACTGTGTACATCTGGGCTTTCAAGGGAGAAAAAGCCAGCATGAAGATCTCTACGAAAGTTGAGACAGGTTAATACATGTTGAACTGTCTGGATTTTCAGTTGGTAAAATCAAAGTTCTCTTTAAAAGTGAATTTATATCAATTTGTCGTCGAACGCTGATCCGTTTTTAAGGAAAGTAGTGCTCTTCCTGGAGCTGTAGCATGTTCAGTTGCAGTAAAGCTGTTTCCTGTAGCATAGTGAGGGAAGAATTACTGTAAATTAAGTTATTTGGAAATCTAAGGGATTTATGAGGAAAACAGCATTTTATTTGGTTGCGGATACCAACACTTGTGGGTGTGTTGTACTTTTATGTAACACTACTCGACACACAGGAGTCATCAAGTATCAGGTGTTAGGGAATAAATCTGGATAATTCACTCAACAGTTTGAGCTCTCTGGGATGCTTGTGTCATGTCTGAGATATGTTTTGGTAAATATACAGCAACTTGAGCTTCTGTAATTGTTTAGTGTGTGTGCTTCAAAACAGCCAGTACCATCCAAAACAGTGATTAAATCAAACCGCAGTGGTCTACCACATCTGAAAACCAAAAAAAACAACTATTGATTGACTGTCTCATTTGAAAAATCATGATGCTTTTGATTTATGCACACCGAAGGGCAATCCATAATAACTCATGTCATGCAATGTTTGATTTATTAAACTAAAACATGTATTTCAAAGTCAAAATTTGTTTACTCAAAACTTTAAACTACCACAAAGCCCAGAAACTCCTGCTCTGACAGAAAATGCTCCCCACAGGCCAGGCCAGGTCACTGAGTATCCCTTGCTACCCGGTGTGGGGTAAAAATAGCAGTGGCAGCATATGGCGAATGGTTTACAACAGCAGTATCTTTGTGTGAGCCAGATGATCTGTAAAATCACCTTTTTTCAATTAGGGCAGCAAATGGCTGAGTTTTGGATTCTAAACCTGTTTCGTCGTAACTCATTAGAAACCATCAGTGGCCACAGACCAATGCGGTGCCCGGTTCAAATAGGAAAGCCATCGTGTCAAAAGGAATCATCTGGGATATATTAAAGTGTGTTATAACATTTGTGACTTTATTGTACCTAGTAACAAGCATCATTAACGTGCCAGTTGTGTCTGTGTTCCATAGACCTTTTAAGCAGCATCACTTTGAAACCAGTGGAACCTCTAGATTTGTTTCTCTTCACACTGTTTCACTTATTATAATTCATTTAGCAGATAAGGTATTTCATTTTCAGCATATTTGAACAGTTAATCTTTCAATTAGAGAAGCAGCAGAATTGCAGAAGAGCAGTGACAGTCTGAATCGTCATTTGAATAAATAATGGACTGGTTGACACACATCCCTTCTAATTTCGCGAGCCATGGGAGGTTAAAGCTCCCACTGGTTACAGCAGGCGATGTTGTGTCAGGCATAACATTTCAGCATCTGTTTCTAATAGGGGAGAGGATATAACTGTCAGTTTATAGAGGAACATTGTAAAGCTGCAGGTGGGTGGTAGTCGTCTCTGGTGTTGTGCTCGAGGTGGAGAGAGGCTGAAAAGCTATACAGTGAAATGCATCAAACTGGCGCTCCAGATTAAGGTTCATAACGGGAAGTAGGACTGAGTATTAATGCATTTAATAGTTATTTGTTAGTGTTAAAAAAACATTTGATTCTCATTTGAGAATGAGAAATGTTCGTGCAAAAACGCATCTGCAGAAATTACCCAAACAACTCTAAAATGTCTGTATACACAGTTGAACGCACTCGAGTGTGAGCACCACCAAAGTCCCAGCCCAGGGATCAGATTTCTTCAAGATGTGTTGATGAATAATTGAATGTCCTTGTGCTGTAACGCTCCCTGATTCATGCTCTTGCTCACAGATATCGATGCCCCCAAGGACCTGAAGGCAACGGATGTGACAGTGGAGTCTGCTTCTCTGACCTGGATTCCTCCTCTGGCTGACATTGAGGGCTACATCCTCACCTACAGAGATGAGGATGGCAACATGGAGGTACGGAGCCATGAGGTTCAAGTAACACGCGTTTCCTCACCCAAACAGAAACCACACCAAAGGGTATTCAGATGTTAAGATCGACTATAGAACTAAAAAAGTTACCTTTAAAATGTTGATAGCAGTTATATTAAATTTGCCTAGAATAAATCCTCTTGAAAAACTGGTGTGGGTAAATTTGCAAATCATTCTGCATTTGTTGTAATCAGCTTAACTGTATATTTACAGTAAGTGTGCTGTAATAGAGGAGCAACTATGATCTGTACATCAGTGTAGTTTAAGCCCTGTCCTTGCCCTAATGTGAATGTATTGAAAAAGGCTAAGATGCATGTTGAATCTAGGCTCTGTGGAACGCTGACCTCTTGTGGCCAAAAGTATAATTTATCTAATTTATCGAAGTGGTGTTAAGCACACGGATGAAGTGATCGATCTTTTTATTGTCTCTGTCTAATTGAAGTTTAAGACAGTGCCATGACTCATGCCGTGGACTTAATCAAAGGTTATTTTATCAAATCAGGAGCATCGTATCTATACATCATGTGGGCCTATTGGATTATAATATACAGAGTGCTGAGTAAGATTAATTTGTGTTGCTCTGTGTGTTGCGGTCAGACTGTTGAAAAGCAGCCTGGAGCCGGCGTGAGCAGTTTTGCTGTATCCAGCCTGGAGATGGGGAAGACGTACATTGTCACCATCATTGCCTACAGGGGCAACAAGAGGAGCAAGGTGGTGGAGACCATCTTTAAAACAGGTCTGTGCTTCAGTCATTATTGTCCTCCCCAATACGTCAATGAACCTCTCTTTCCTGTCTTGACATGTCATTTTCCTTTACTTATAACTCTTCTATAAGATCTGTACTTACTAATGTTCAAATCTCATCCTCCTCCCTAGTCGGCCTCTCATACCCCTTCCCCATGGACTGTGTTCAGATCATGAAGAATGGCAACAAGAAGAGCGGCATCTACACCGCCTACATCTACAATGACCGCTCGAAACCAATTGAGGTTTACTGCGACATGGACACTGATGGAGGTGGCTGGCTGGTATGGCTTTTTGATCAACTGTTCAGACCATAAATATGAGAAAAAAGCTATCCTTTAAATAAGGTTTTTATGATGTTGATAACACATTTGCACTGATAATGTGGGCGGATTTTATATCAGTGAATATTCGAGGAGCTCTGTACCAATTGTACTCAGGAATTTCAGTTAACTCAGAGGAGATCTACCTAACCCGTTAAAACGGTTTCATAATGTCTTCTTTTGAATCCCCCAACAACCTCTAGTGGTGGAAATGGTAACCAAGAGCCCATGGCAAATTATCTGAAATGTTCGCGGTACAACTGTCACACAGCTCGCTGTTTTCAGGTGCTCCAGCGCCGTACCACTGGCAGGCTGGACTTCATGAAACGCTGGAGGCAGTACATAGCAGGGTTTGGCAACATGACTGACGAGTTCTGGATCGGTGAGCGGACCGGTGTTTTCTGCAGCCACTGAAACATGCATGAATATAAAGAACAGCAAATGAGTATTTCCTCTCCACTTCACATTCTCCGTTTGTCTGTTCCCCGCAGGTCTGGATAAGATATATGAGCTCACCAACACTCCCACTCAGTATGAGCTGCGGTTTGACCTGGGCGTGGGCTCAGAGAGGGCCTACGCTGTGTATGACAACTTTAAGATTGCTCCAGTCAAGCAGAAGTTCAAACTCACCATTGGCACATACCGTGGGACAGCAGGTGGGTCTTTTGGTCCTCAAGTCTCTTCCAATTTGCAGGGGAGTATGACGGACTGAGACTGAGCAGACAACTTGTGCAGCTTTCAGGGTTTACATTTTTCCTCTCTGACACTTTACTGATATAGGAGTTACGGAGAAGGAGAGAGGGCAGGGATAGCAATGAGAGACAGAGGTGGGAATAAGAGGGGTCCCGAGCACTGCAGGCACTCTGCGGGGTGCTGGGACAGCAAATACCCACCCCACAGTTGGTGGGATTGACTTGTCTCAGAAACCTATATTCAGTCAGTAATAGACAGTAGCTATATAGTGGAAGTGGAATCTGAAGAAGTCGGGGATTGAGTGGGCTTTAGAGCCCTACAGACAGAGATGCACAGCGAGTGTGACAACGTATGTCTGTTTCTGTCATTTTATTAAACGTCTTAAACAAGTCTGAAGTCTGTTCTTTTGACATTAGAACATTTCAACTTATTGTTGTCGTTGATGATCCCAGGCGATGCTATGACCTACCACCAAGGCCGACCCTGGACTACTGTTGACTCCGATAATGACATCGCACTGGGTAACTGTGCCCTGACCCACCGTGGCGCCTGGTGGTACAAGAACTGTCACCTGGCAAACCTCAACGGCAAATGGGGAGACACCAGACACAGTTTGGTGAGTGATCGTGATGCACTGAATGTACCAGTTTGGCTTTGAAGGAAAATAAAAGTTTAAGAAGAAGGGCAGAAAAAAGGCAGCTGGTAGAGTGGTCCATCCTCTAACCGCAGGGTTGGTGGTTCGATTCCCAGCTTCTTCTGTCCACCTGTGTCCTTGAGCTAGACACTAAACCTCAATAGCTTCTCTAGGGTCAATACATGTCAAATAATGATAGTTCTCTGCCATCGCATTCAATCACACTGTTGTGTCACTGACAAATGAATTTACACTGACTGGACGTAACAGATCTTGATGGAAGGTTTAGAAATCTCCGTTTTCTGGTGTTGTGTGCCTTCACACCAGCAGGTGGCAGTGATGGTATTATGTTGTGACACTAACCAAAGTTATGAGTCTTTGTCATCAATCTTTGTATTTTGGAAATGGGCCTGTCAAACATCATGGCCTCGGTGCATATTCCCATTTGTCTCTCTTACTTATGAATGAAAATACAAGTGGATCCTAAAAGCTCTTTTACTCTCCGTGTTTCCTATTCTGAATCCCCCCCCCCCCTCTGCCCAAAAGGACCGTGGAAAATACAATGCCTCTCCTAAACGCACAAAAAGAAATAAGCAACTAATGCTCACAACAAACCACTTCTTTTCTTAGGATTGACGACTGCTCAAATAACATACAACAAACGCAGCCGACTCTCATGATAGAATACATGTATCATTGCTATTTGGGATCCTTCCTCCAGATCCTTATAGACACAAAGTAGTGCTGGGTGGGAGACTGTTCCCTGGTCAGCCATCAAAGACTGCTTCACCCCAACACGTGTGCTGAGGTGAAGCAGAAATGGCCTGAATCCATCAGCGGTGATAAGAAAACACATTTCTCACACCAGCTATAAACCACAAGTGGTTTTTTTTTTTACCAGGCTGATACGGTGACAACAACAGTTGTTATGTCTAAGGGAGACTGATACTGAAGGAAATGCCGGGGGATTTTTTTTTCTGCTCCTGTCGATGTGATTTCATCCATAATATTTCCGCTGCTGATGTCTCCTGCAATGTTTGTCAGCGAAATGCAATAACAGTCAAAACAAGTTTGTACTCACATGAAACGAAGCCAGAGGCTGGTATTTATTAGTGTGTGTCATTTTGCCTGTCCATCATGCTGCCTGCCTCTTCCGTGACTTCAGGCCTCTGCTCTTTGTTCCCCACTTTTGTAACAACGTCTCCTTGCAACCAATCTTTGTTTTCCTGCCTGTTTTTCGCTGCTCTTCAATTCCATCTTACCAAACTCGTTCCCTCTCAATTCGCTGTCCCGCTGTCAGGGAGTGAATTGGGAGCCATGGAAGGGCCACCTGATGTCCCTCGACTTCACCGAGATGAAGATCCGACCCGTGGGAGCCTTGTCCAGCAGGAAGAGGCGATCGGCGTTGCCCAGGGAGAAGAGCAGAAACACAAACCTCCAGAAGAAATAGAAGAGCCCGTCCTACTGAAACCACAACAGCCGTGTTCAGCCGTGGTCACCTGCCATCACACTAGACTGGGATGTACAGCATCTCTTCTTATTGGTGTAGCTGCGAGCACATGTTTTGTTTCTATGACCACACAGGAAATTATCACAGGTCCACGTGCCTCTGTGTCTCAACACATTGTACACTTTTGCTGTACTTTGCATTGCTCCGCATGTAACTTATTATCTGTTTGTCTTAAGTAACATGCACCAAAAACGTCCTCGATTAAGTGAGATTGTGGGAAAACACCATATGTTGATTTGAAGTGAACTTGTAGTTTTTGTTAAAAAACATAATAACCTCCCGTTTCACTGATTCTGGTAGAAACTTCAATTATAGATCCGGAAACGGTTATTAATTGGAAATCAAGAAATCCAATATTCCAATTACTGCCTTCATTTAAGCCGCTTTTATTAACATCAGGGCACCGGCCCAGGATATTTGTATTATATTTGTTAAATTCATGTTCTACGAATAATTTGATTATAGCAACCTTGCCTGTGTATAGCAGTAATGTCATCATAACATAAATGTTTGGGGGGAAAAAAAATGTTGAAAGTGGTTTGTGTGCTTTCTTTTAGATCAGGGCCAGACGGTCAGCGAGTTAGTATCCTGAGTTTATTGATTATGAAGCAGCATGGCTGTGACACATTAAACTGCCACTGTGCCTCAAAAGCTGTCACATCACATTAGTTTGTGTCGGACATGCCAGGGGATAATGGTGGAGGGCTGTGGAGATTGGCCATATTGCTCCCGTTTTATATTCATGTGATTGGGGACGGGGCATATCAATCAATGTGATGTCTCCATATCAAATGTCGACAACAATCTAGTTTGTTTGGCCCATCCTCAGAAAATTGATGACCACGGTCTTGTTTTCAATCTGGAAATCTGACAAAGGTTATTAATATTGGTTTGATTCTGGCTTTTTTACGTAATTATGTACTTTTTTTCACACTTTTATAACAACTCAGTTGGTTTACGTGACAAGGGCGGAGTACATCAATCAACCTGCTAATCTGCCATAACTGTTTTACAGTCCCTGCTCCTCATAAATTTGGAGCTGCCTACATTTTATATTATTTTTCAGCCATAAGGTTTTTTCTTCCTGCCGATCCTCAAAAGCTTTTCCAGCTTAAAAAATCAGGATCCACACTGAGGAATTAAAAACCTGTATTTGACTATTCTTATCATTTTAGTCAAACTTACAATAGCATTGCTCATTCACATTCATACTGCACATTCACCCAAGAGACACATGAAGGTTTGTTACACAGAGACATTGTAGCTTTCCTTTATAGCGAGAGCCTTTAACAATTACTGACAACAATTAATGAGGAAAGATTTTAATGAAGAGCTGGCGGTTCAAAGACTAGATATCTTTCCAAAAACATCAGAAAAGATGGTGTATATTTTTCACCACTACAAAGTGCTCTATTTGAATTCAAAGACAAATTTCTTAATGGGGAAAATAAAGTGTTTTTCAATCAGGAGAGACAGGAATGAAGAATAATTAATTATTACATATCTAACATAATATGTGATGACTTAAGTCTTAATAGAGTCTTTGGAGCTTAGGCTCAACGCAGAGATATTGTATCGAGGGTCATCTGTTCTGAACAGCAGCAAAATAACTCCCACCTTGGAGTCCAGGCGCTGGTGGTGATGGTAGTTGATGACTTGCTAATGAAAGATGAAGAGCGATAAGTTTGATGAGTCTGCAAAGACTTGAGTGGTGATGCTGAGGTGGAGGTGCCTAACAGCAGGCTGAAAGGACTGAGGCAGAAAGAGAAATACTATTTTAAAAAGACAGCGGCAAAATGATGGGCTAAAAAGACAGGTGTGTTTCAATGCTTTTGGATAGATGAGACCAGCTGATGAACAGCCCAGGGAAATGACCGCAAGAAACTGACCGTGTGAATGCGTGAGGGGAGGAAAGGCCCGACGAATGAGAATTAAACTACGACCAAAGCATGCAAAAGAGTAGTCTTCCCGACTGAACATACGCCAGAGCTTCATATTATTGAGTCAGTAGATACACGACAAAACTGAGAGCAAACACATTATAGTCAAGAATATCAACCATAAGTCAGGAGATCCCCAGTCATCAGGAGTCGTCCTCTGAGCAAACAGGGCATATTGACCAATTTAATGGTGGACCACATTGGTGGTCGAAACATCACCATGCCCAGAGCCCTCTGAAGATATCCAGAGTGCCCATACCTTTAGTTTAATAATCTACATCTCAAGGTCTCTTCACGCTGAGCTGCATTCTTCATCTGACCAAATCTTCTAACCCGGGGTCAACTTCCAACAGCATCAGTTTCACAAGAAGATGGTTTCTTGCTGCGCAATGTCAAGCTATTGTGAAACTTGGATGACGCCTCACAGTGAAATTGCTCATGGATAATGACGCTATGGCCTTGAATTGTAAGGCTGATGAAGACATGAGTGGTGAAACTCTCAGATTTGTCGTGTTGAGTTGAGAGACTGCACTTACAGGGAACTCATGACTGGTTGTCGTCTGGTGTCGCAACAGTTTCCCAATTCTCTTTCTCGTAATCTGTAGACGGCAATAGCTCAATTGGACCATTTTGACACAGTGGCTAAAAGTGTCTGGAAGGACTATGACCAGCAGCACATCACGCCATTTAAACACAAAACATACAGTTATAAAGATACAAGCTATTCAGACAACACTGCACCACTTCCGGGAAGTCCTTGCTACAACGTCCTTCAGAGAGGCCAAATGACAAAGAAACGAAGTAAGGAGAACCCATTTTTGAGTGTTTTTTCATCCAAATCAAATACGAGTGTGAGAAGCCTGCTGCCTAAAATTTGGCAGCAAATATTTCTAGCATATCATTTCATTTCAACTTTGAAATGAAATGTCTCACAAAAGCTCATTGATGCAAAGGCCTTTTCAGCCACAGTGATTGCAAATTACTTTATGGAGATTGGTTCCTGCCGTCGCTCTGCAAGGCAAGTGGTTTGCTTGGTGCCAGGATAAACAGAGAGGGGAGAAGGAGCAGTTTGCCCTTTCTCTCTCCCTCTCTCTTTCTCTTTCTGCCTCTCACTGCTGTGTGTGTGTACATACAGTACACAGCATACGCTCGCTGACGTGCAGATATGTACTGTACGCCTGTGTCACTCGGGTGTCACTTACGCTTTGGGTTCAGCCCGATGTTCTTCTTCCATGACTCAACTCTGTAATGTGGCAACAAGGGAGTGTTTGTTTTAAGGGGTGGAGTGGGAGCAGTTCATGGAAAGACAGAAATAGTGACCAGGGAGGAGGGAAGAGAAGAAGTCTGGAGGACTTTTGAAATGAAAATGTGTGTATATATATATATATGTAATATCTATTCTTATGTATCATTTTTATTTATTTATTCCGTGGCCTTTCTTTGACAGTAAACAACAGAGTGGGGGGTGGGGGGCGACATGTACTAAGATTCCCAGCTGGAATCAAAGCAGGGCTTTTGCACTATTCAGCTATTTTATTGATTATGATTATTTATTTATTTTTGATTATTTTCCTATTTTGCATTCTGGCGGTGAGTTGACTCAGTCACATCTCTGTTTAATCCTGCAGCTTGAACGTGCCATGGAAATATGCATCTTCATGCCGCCTGAACCGGTTCTGTAGTGATTGGTTAACTTCTCTGTGCTGAGTGTTATTAAACTGCATTTCTATCAGGAGAATGCTGTATAACAGGTATGCTAAATAACAGGCTATATGAAAGTTTGTTTGTGCGATATTAGCCACTATGAGGAAAACAAATGGTTGAATACAACTGCTGGTTAAAGCTCCTGTCACCCCATTGGTTGTTGTCTACAGTTACACCTCGGATAAGCATATCGACGATGAAAGAGAGATTTAAAGAAAGAAATGAAACAAACACGTTTTATACCTGCTGAGATTTAAGTTATGCTAATACTTTGACAACGCTGAACATCCGATGCAGGTTAGAAATCAGGATCCATGAGATGGAACAAATTTCCCAAAGTACATGTCTAAGTGTTAATGTTGTCAAAGATGAATTGCTCCTCAGGCCAAAGTGATTACTTGCATCAAAGATTGCTCCGCTACGGGCGATCAAAACAATGACGCAAATTAGATGTTCATGGAGATCACTAGAGGCAGCAGTGCTTATTAATTACACTCTCTCTCATTCTCTGCAGCCTTGTTATGTTTATACAATTCATACATAGAGACCTTTCTCCATCCCTTTGATTCAGTTACTTTCTGCAATTCATTATCGTGAAGAATTGATGATCAGAACCGCGCGCAGCAGATGTCACACTGCATGTGAGTGCAACACAAACTAGCGTTGCTCTTCAATGATATATATATATATATATATATATATATATATATACAAACATATATATAAAGGTACAGTGTGTCAACAATGTAGAAAATGATCATGGGCTTTGTTGCCTTTTTTCTGATTTTCGAGTAGCCACGTTGAACGAAGAGGCCCGTGCAATATGTTCACATGACTTATGTCAAAACGCAAAGGCTCTGTTGACTTTCAATTTATATTAGAAAGAATAGGTTCCACAAAGACAGAAAAAAGACTTTATTTCTCTCCCTCTCATCTCCCACATTTCCTCTCCTTTATCATCGTGTCTCTATATGTCAGGGTAAATTATGCATGCAAAGCTGCAAACAAAGCCCAGCCAGGCACATAATTAAAAAAAACAACAACAAGATAAATGAATAAATAAACAATCACATCAGCATTTTTTTTCAACTGTAGAACAACAAAAACATGTCCTAAATATACACTGTCAAGCATAATTGGATGGGATCACAAAAAAAGGGATGCTACCATATAGACAACTATGCAGCTGATATGCTGTTCAAGCGGCAGACAAATCCTACACCTCCGCTCCGTCTGATCCCAACAAACTGACACCAGGGAAAGAAAAACATATATATATTATTATTATTTAAAAAAAAAGATTTTACCTTTTGACTCCCGCAGATGAATACAGCTGATACATAGTCCCTGGAAAATAAATGTTCAAACCGAGGGAAGTCAAAACATATTAAAGCTCAACATTACAAATACTGCCTAACAGCTGTCGACAGGGAAAGTGTGAATGGTGTGAACGTGTTAGAAAACAAAGATCAGCATAGTATACATTTTTAGCACAGGACTGCAAAAACACCCACAATACTGTATAATGGATTTGAAATGTGTGATAATGAGGATCAGTAACTCATGCTCAGCTAATAACTGGCTGCAGCCGGGAGGCAGCTGAGATGGAAAGAATTAGAAAAAAATATATATATTAGCCTGTGAATTATTGAGCGTGTTTAGTAGAAACAGAAAAACCATCATTTTCCTGCCAGGCTGAAATTAATGCTGAGGGTAAAATATTGTACCATAATATGGCAGTCGAAAAATAGCAATCAACTGAGGTGTTATTTTCAGCCCTCCTACCGCCGCTGCAATCAATGATCAGTTGGGTTTAGATCCCTCGGCACGAGACTCCCTGCTGCGACTCCCTGCTTCAGCAGCTCAGGTTGGAAAGTCAGACCAATCTTGTAAATCTCTTCCTCTTGTAGTTTAAAGGAATAGTTTGACATTTTGGAAAATATGCTTTATTGACTCTGTTTTGTCGAGAGTTAGATGAGAAGATTGAAACCACTCTCAGGTCTGTGTGCTAAATATATACAGCCGGAGCCCGCAGTCAGTAGAGTAAGTAAAAACAGCATGTTTGGCTCTGGATGTACCTCACAAATTCACCTACCAGAACATCTGAAACTCACTAATGAACATGTTGTATCGTCTTTGTTTAATCGGGACGAAAATGTCCTGAAGAAAAAAGGAATGGAAATCACAATTTGCTGTTTTACATGAGGTAATGCACATAACTCCTTGTAAAACAAGTCTTTTTTGGAATTGTTTTTGCAGATTAAAGAAACAAAATGTAATTTAATTAATCAAAAGACAAAGGCAAACCGGGTGTTTTCAGTCTTTGTGCTAAGCTATGATAACTGACTGCCGGCCACAGCTGCGTTACTTTACAGATATGAGAATGCTATCCTTCTTCACTTTTACATATTTTCCATCATGTCAAACTATTATTTATCTGCTCATTTCCCTAGTTATTATCATTATCATTATGGTGTCAAGAAACCTGTTCAGCCAACACCTGAACATGTCAATGATGTTATCTCCAGGCGATCCTTTCAGGCTGGCTGGCAGCACTGACTTGTCACCCTGCAGGCTCCTCAGGCCAAACTCTGCAGTTTCTAGCGCAGAAGAAGAGACAAACCTCACTCTCCACATGGGGACGTGTGCGCCTGGGCAGCAGTGACACGAGTGGGTCCCGTGTTCCCAGCAGCACTTGAGCAAGTAGATCAACCAAGTGCCGGCGTAAACCAGTTCATAAGGATGATGATGCTGCTGAGACACTTCTGCCTAATTGGGTTTTGAGTCATCATGCGCTTGAAAAAAAAGAATCTGAATGAGCCTTCGGGCACCAACCAGTCAAACGAAATCACTCGATTAATTCAGGGTTTCTCTTCCTCTTGAATATTTACAGAACTTGTGAAGTTAATTTCAGAAAATGTATTTTGAACACACAACTTCGCGTTCACATAATTGAAGAGTTTGGCTAATTGACAAAATAACTTCTAGCTGTGTTTGTGCACCGGCTGAAGGTAATTAACACGCTGCTGTGTCCACAAGCAGTGTGGACGCATACGAACCTGAGCCCGTGTTCATTAAACTCCTAAGAATGACTGTTACAGTGACAACCCTCTAAAGACAAAACTTCTTTGCAGGGGCCGAGATGATGCGACACTTGAATCAAGCTGCTTGCTCCTACTCCTGCCGTAGCGCACGGGAACGTTGCTCTTCCACTTTTTTTGAGTGAGGAAATAGAATATTCTCAGTTATACCAACCATAATCATAATTCATATACAATTTTTTAGGATATGAAGATCCAATAATCACACATGTCGCATAAGAGAGCTGATAAAAACAAACGGAATGGTCAAAGTTGTCCTGTTGACATTCAAAGTATATTGATGGATTCTCATTGTGAACTTATGTACCTAGTAACAGCCACTGGAATTCTACCAGCTAAACTGGCAGAAATGAAATGGTAAAAAGCCTCCTCTCTTCTATCATTCACTCTTCTGACAGTTTCTTTTTACAAAGCCAACCTTTTAAACTCTGTGCCTCCACAACGCCTGCTCAAAATGAAAGCGTGCTGGGCTACTTCTGTAATCTGAGCGTCTGAGCTCTGCACTGCAACTTTTCCACTTCCCTGATATCTTCTGATACTATTGATATTAATAAATATTAAATGACCAATGTGACATATACAACGGTACAGTGATTTCTTGCTCTTTGTCGTTGTTCTTTGGTCTTCGACAAAGACATATGGAATTTTACACTTCAAAAAAGTTAATAAGTGAATGTAGATGTATTGTCCCATTGACAAGTCAACACAAGAAGAATTATGGTGATGATACACATTGTTTCAGGTAATGTGTTGAAGATTTTTATAAAATCACTCAAAAGGCAGCGTCCTGCTGTTTCATCTCAGATCTACTTTTAAACCTCTGAACCTCTGCAGCTAATTCACAAGCATTGACAAATGGTTTCTATTTTCAAATGTGCTAGCATGGAGAACTTTAACTTTTTGATTTTGCTTGAGAAAACTTCACTGACTTATATAGCGGGTTCAAAGTGCACAGAAAGATCTGTCAACCGTTTTGGGAAGAACCAGAGATTTTATTTCTCACTTTTATTCTTTTCTTTCTTTTTAATCTTTTGTTGAAGAATTGTGCCTTTAAGGCTGACTTGACCTGAATACTGGAGCATTCTCAAAAACCAAAAAGTAAAAGAAGTGCCTCTCCTGTGGACCAAATTATGCAAATACACACACACAAAAAAGAAAGCAAGAACAGGAAATAAATCCAAATGATTGTGCATCAATTGAGTTTAACCACTTGGACATCAGTGCATTTTCCTTTTGAAAGTGCGAGTGAATCACCACTTTACATTGCTGCCTACATGTGAAAAGTAGGCAGTATTTGAATGCCGGGCAAACCTGAAATTGGCGCTCTCTCAAATACAAATGCTATGAATTTCACATGGGAGCTCAAAGAACAAAGTGCTCTCAATAATACTGCACTTCTCTCTGATTCACTCTCTCTCTCTCGCTAACACACTCACATTTATACATGTGCCTGTCTGAATATTATATGTACATCACCAAAAAGCTCATACTCAAAGCTGTAAACAATGTAATCAAATCTCCACATCTAGCATATTGAGAAAACATCATATGACAGTGAAACAAATCTGTACAGTTTACATATTTCAACCAAATCTGTGCCTATTACAATGTGAGGTGCTTCCCGCCAGTTTGAACAATGTCCTCGGGCTTCTTCAAGTCTACGGCGATCGGAGTTTTGCACTTTTGCGACACTTGATCAGCTCCACTGCACCAACGGGTCGAGGTTCAGCACTCTTAAAAAATAGAAATTCATTCCTACACCATAGCCAGGGCGACCGTGTCAGGTGTCATCGGCCCCGTCTGGACAGAAATCCACAAGTCCTCAGTATTGGCCGAATTTTTTTTCTTCTTCGCCTCCGACCTTGTGGTTGCCATGGCGTCTCCGCGGCAGCAGCGACAGCAGCCGTTGGCATGGCGACAGCAGCAGCAGTGGCAGCACACCACCAGAGTAACGAGGAGGACCAGCAGGGGAAGAGTCAGGAGGACCACCAGGCACACTGTGTTGTAGGCCCCCTGGTTGTGTTTGTCTGTAGCAAAGCTCCAGATTTGGTTGAAAAAATCCCGAATACTGTCAATTTTCTCATCCATGGCTTCAGGATGCAGAGCCGTGACTCCTTTTTAATTGAGTCTGCGTGGCGGTTTTAAAGTTTGAACGAATCCTCTCGACAGTTGTGAAGTTTTATGAGATAGTAAGCGAGCACAAGGGGCTTTTACAGATAGCAAAATTATTGAGATATGGTGTTAATTTGTCTTTAAAAAAGTATTTTTATGTAATCTGACTCCAGTTTTAAAGTGGCAAGTTGAGAAGTTTTACCAATCCAGCAGCTGTCGGGTCAGATATCTCTGGTGACTCAACACTGAACTTTCATGTGCTTGTCTCCCGCACTTGAGATCTGTTTTCAGACAGTTGCCCTGAGAAGCATGTGTTGTTTGTGTTCAAAGAGAAACACTGGAAGTTGAATTCGGGGATGGCTCCTTCTTTAGAGTCCTTAACCGAAGGCCAGAGCATTTTTTTCTAAACAAGACCAAAAGCTAATTTGTTTATTAGAAGCTCTCTTTGAAATCTCTCGGCTGTGAGAATTCTGATCTTGAGGGTAAAGACAGTTTTTTTTATATGCCACTTGACATTCCACGTATTGTTTTCTTGGTCCTCGTTCTCTCGAGTCCTCTCTTGTCCTCTTGCTCTTTGGCTCTTGGTTTAGTTTTATCCAGTTGTGAAGAGGTGGTTCAATTTTGTCTCTGGAACAAAACAAAAAAAGAGAGAGAGAGAGAGAGAGAGAGAGAGAGAGTGTTCGTGAACAGAAATTCAGTTTCCAGCAGACAGCTCGTCTTCAACCTCCCTCTTTCCTTTCCCTGCCTCCAATCCATCTATCTTTCTCTGTCTTAAACGTCTCTACTCTTGCTCTCCCCCTCTTGTCAATGTCAGCTTTAGATTTTTGCTCAGCTCTCCCCTCATTAATACTGCAGAGGAGTCATTCAGGATTCAGCGCAGATCTCTCTAAGAGTCCCACTGTGGAAGACGGGGGTGAAGGGAGGGAGAGAGAGACAGGCGAAAAGAAAGGGACAAATGGAGGGAGATATTGCGACCGAGGGAAGGAGAGACAGAGACAGAGGTAACCAATCTGTGAGAGTCCCGCTGAGACGCAGAGTGTCAGGAAAAGAAAGAGAGGGGAGAGAGGACGGCCAGAGAGAGAGCTGCTGAAGGAGGTTTATATGAATACACACAGCTAATGGTTCCCATTGGAGGAGATAGATTCTTACCTACGATTTCGGGAATGTCCTCGGAGGACATCTTCTCTTAACAGCTCGCCCGGACAAGAAAACACACACTAGTGAGAGAGAAGTAGGAGGAAAAGTCAGTCTGAGTGAATGAATGTAACTTTGTTCCCTTTTTTTCTCTGAACATAGACTGTTTGATTACGTCTGAGGCCTTGACGCAACATTTGTCTTTAATTTGAATAATTATAAATATATTTTTTTACCAAGATTTAAACACTGTTGGACTCAAGTTTGTCTCTTCAGGTGTCTCTAGCTCACAGGCGCAGAGATCCTTTATACTGTAATTGCGGGAGCATTTCCATCTCACATTTGGCTGCTCCTGAGGCAGAGATAGAGGAAGATGCACCTGCTTGTGGAGAGCAAACAGATTTGGCATGGCTGTCGCTGTGTCTCGCGCTTCATGTGTGAAATTGGTTTACCCACAAACACTCACCCTGCTAACTTCGCTCTTGTTCATTTTCTAAACAGGAAGCCGCGAGCTGAAAGCTAAGCAGGCAAGAGTCACCTGAAACGTCAAAGCGAGAGTTCAGAAAGAGCGGCCGCATCTCTGAGGAAAAAAAGAACGGATCTAAAGTGCATCACCACATTTGAAGTGGTGCTTATTTTCGTATTAGAGATTTTTTTTTTTTTTTTAAAGGCACACGGAGTGTGCTGGGCTGCGTGAACCTCACAAGCAAATGTTTCAGGTGAAAGCTGGCCACCTTTTTAAATTTATACTTCATACCTGTCCCACTCTGGGACAAGGTGGCAAGATTAACCTGAGATGATTAAGAAGATAGGAAATTGGGGGAAAAATATATTTAAGCTACCGTGTCCAATTTTCATCTAGTCTTTTTTTTATTCTTGTTAAGTACTTGATCATTTCACCTCCCTCTCCTTCATTGGTTCACCGCTTGCGCATGCGTATTGTCCCGTCTCCTGGAATTCAAAAGATGACGGGCAACAACCTTACATCTTATGCATTTTCATTGATTTTACACGTTTAAAGCATTTTAATGCTGTGTTCAACATCTATCGGGTTACGGTTAGGGTTAGTTGTCGTTGCAGACCAAAGTTAACATCAAATTTTAATATCTGGCTCCAAGTGAAAACTCCAGATCAGAAGGTGCTGATGATGCACCTATTGCGTTGCCGACCGCCATTAAAAACAACGAAGAAGAGTGTGCAACCAGTCACGTTGCGATCTCTTATCGTGTTGTGGCCCTTCAACGCGGCCTCAACCATAGCTCAAGCAGATGGTCTACTGTGCAGTTGGTTGTTTGGTTATAGAAAACACTACGAACAAGGAACAACAATGGTGAAACGTAAGATTTCAGGGATCTCGTCTCTTGGACTGATTGAGTAAGTGTTTGCAACGTGACTGCAGTCATGACCGATAAGAACCAATCAGGAAGTGAATGCGAGTGACTGTGTCATCGTTTCCAAACGTCCCAGTTTTTGCCCGTCCATACTACAACGCAGCCCCAGAGTTATCAAACTAAAACGGTCCGAGCATCGTTTCCGGACGTAGCAGCGGTGATGAGTTTTTAAATGAAAACGTAGTAAAGTGGGTGTACCCTATACTGAAGACTGTGCGCACACACAGAGCCACATTTTCACAAAGCAGGTACAAGCTGTTGCGATGAGCTTGACTGAGCTGCAGCTCCCCTGTGTACACTCCGATCTCCTTCACATTATGAAAACACTGTCAACATGACAAACCAGAGCCACTGAACAATAAGTCTATTGGAAAGTGACAAAGGCAGGGACCAGCACAGAGGTCTGATCTAAGCTGTAAAAAAGACATAACAATGAATCAGTGGTAAAGTCATTAAAGGTGACATACTATGCAAAGAGCCTGCCTGCCCACAAACTGTGAAAATAACCCACCCTGTTGTTTTTTTCAGAGCTGACTAAATCCGACATCCTGGCTCTGAAAAGAACTGGTTCAGATTTCTCTCCCACAGTGAGGTCACAGTTGGACTCTTTTGGGTTTACCCCGTCCGGGAGGCGGGGCTAAATGAAGTCCAGGCGTTTTAGACGGAGGGTGCAAAGAGGAGCTACAGGAATGGGCAGTATGAGAACACTGAAGCCTTTTCTGAACATTAGAGCATGTAAACCTTTTCAAGTGGTAACCCTAGATAAAAGTATGAACCTGAATATGAGCATAATATGTCACCTTTAAATAGAATGGATAAGTCACTACACTAAGTGCTATGATCATCTCTATTCTCTGCCAGAAACAATGAGGTCACTGTAGGTTTTTTGTAAAGTGACCACAGTGTTACTGACAGAGGCAAAGGAAAAAAAAAAGAAAGAATGTGCTCACATTCAAATGCTTTGTATAGACAGTTTAGGTGAAGTATTGCATTGTCAAAATATTTCTTGGCTGAAAACAGCAATTGCCAGTAATGTCGCCTCAAGCCTGAGCAGGCTGTTTGCAGCACTGTGAAAGTAACTAAGGGGATTCACACTATTGCTGTAGATGACGTCTGAACTGAGGTCGATCTGCCATTCAGCAAAGGTACAGAAGAGCAGATGTCATTCATGAACAAAATACATGATCAAATCATGTAACTTCTAATGTTTATACAAAGGTTGGACTCTTAGTACATTTTCAAATGGCACCCCAGGCTTTAGAGACAACGTTCCCTTGCTTCATATTATCACACCGAGATGCATTTTCAAGACTCTCACTGGGTACTTCACTTTCTCAAGACATTGTGCTCTCCTGGATCCATTCATATGCAGGAAAAGGCCCTTTCTGGGCCACACAAAGCCAGGAAGGGGCTGAGAAAAAATGTTATGATTGCACTCAGTTAGCTCCTGCTGCTTTGGAAGGGACATTTGTGACCCAGAAGACAAAAGTTGTGACAGAAGGCAAGGCAGGAATCTTTAATGACTTGCCCGCAGCACATGTTGGGAGCAGATCGCACACAGTACGTGGACAGTTGGACTCGAGTCAGCCACCAACGAACCACAGAAAACAAGAGTTATCTTAGATGACTAAGCGCCGGTGTTTTTTCCTGGTTGGATAAATGCCTGTTGATGATCTGGAGGAGTGCAGTTCTCCACAGTGTGCAAGCCCATTGCAGTTCAGACTTGCATCGACTCGATCCCGACTGGGTGTAATGAGGAAAGTGGAGGACAATCCTACAGTCAGAGCAGGAGGACGACCGTCTCTCACATGAAACGAGAAGCTGTCATGTGTTTGCTTTTTCTAAGGTTTCGTTGAACAGAGCGACGGGAAGTGATTCTGTTTGCGCCGAATGCAGAGAAACAGTCACAAATACCGAGGTTAAACTGTTTTAGTGCACAAAGTGAAACTTAGTTGAGTGAGATGGTTTATTTAAGTTACAGGGACACTGGCGCTTTCAGGGCCAGGAAGGAACTTATCATCTTATCGTTGGAACTTGTCAAACATCCTGTCAAATGTCACCATTGCCAAAACAACATGGGCTGTTGTTGTTTTTTGAGTGTGCTACAGTATCAGCAATTTGATCTGCTTCCCTCGAGTCACACAACAACAAGCATCACCAACTCACATAAACCACTCAGTACAATTTCGAGGTATCTGAAGTGGCTGGCTCTAAAGATCGGTTTGAAAGTGGCACCTTACCCCGCAGGCACTTGTGAAGTGGCAGGTCAGGTCTCCTCTCGTGTATAATCCAGTCAGCTGCTCAAACTTCTGCAGTTTCTGTTTTGGCTTCTGGCTTCTGCTCCGCTCTGGTCCCCCTCACCCAGACATCTTGACAAGTCTTCACTTTCTGTTCCTGTTCCGTCCTCCTCCTTCTCTCCCCCCCTCCTCTCTCTCTCTCTCTCTCTCTCTCCCTCTGTGAGTGTGTGTGTGTGTGTGTGTGTGTGTGTGTTTTGGTCACAACGTAATTGCACCCTGCCCACTTTGTGCAAGAATGGGCCCTCTGTCTGTGCTCTGTGCTCACTGGATTCTTGTGGTTCCTTTACTGTACTCATACAAGCACCGAATGACGTCAGGCAGAAAATAACGTTGTAGTGAAATTGAGTATGATGTGAAGTAAAACCATGAGAAGACCTTTACTAAAAGTTCCCCTCAACAATTTCCACGTGAAGGATATTAAGAGCAAGTTTCCGTACATGCACTCATCTGAAAGCCTTGCAACACCGGAACAAGTTGCAGGCAATGTTGCAACATTTTGCATAAGAACACTAAATTACAGCTCCCGCCCATCGGAGAGCCCCACAATGAGAATAAAAAGGGGAAACAAAAGCAAAGTGTGTGTGGGTTGTAAGCACAACTAGGTGATAGATCTAGATGCGAGTAAGATATGAAAGAGTGAGGTCACACACACACACACACACACACACACACACACACACACTTACTATGCCTGTGGCAGAATGGTCAATGCCCTTTCAGTTCAGCCAAGCAAAAGAGGGAAAAAGCATTATGCTGGTATTAAATTGCAGTCTATGAATTTTCCTCTCCTGAAAGAGGGAAGTTGTGAGTCAATGTGTGCTCATACACAGTATGATGTGTGCTTTCGAACATACAGTAATGTATCAACTCAACGTCTTCTAACCGGGAAACGTTTCACATGAAAAATGTTTAACTTCGGCTGTTTCATTGTTCAGTGTCAGTCTATAAACTCAGCTATTCAATAATTTAGAAAATACATGAAATGCTGCTCCCTTTTCATCCATCACAATATTTCCACATCTCGTACCCTTTAAAGAGTGGTGGTGAAAATATCAAAAGGTTCAACTAGAATTTTGACTCAAAAGCCTAAAAAAATGGACATTTCCTCCATGTGAACTGTGAATCAGATCACCGCTGTTACTTCAAGGCTGCAGCTACGGTACATTGAAACATTTCCTTTCATAACCACGGCAACTTACTTTGTATCTACGGGGTATGGTTACATAAAAAGTGATGAGACCATCCTTGCCATGTCTGCAGGTGTGTCTGAGCCATCTTAAACAAATAGCAACCAGCCGCCCACACACACACACACACACACACACACACAGAGGTTTCTGCATGACTGGCAGGGCGTGTAGTGCGACACAGTGGAACTATATCCCAGCTGCTCTTGGGGCACTGTCCAGTCACCTCGAGCAAAGTATTGATTAATGACCTCAGTGTCGCAGCACTGTCCTTGATGGAAATACTTCTTTGCAGTAGTTTACATGAGAATGATTCACTTTACACTCCATTTACTCCTATGGATTGCTACTTGCAGGTATACCTGCATGCAGACATCGTCTTCTCCTTGTGTAAATCTGATTTTATGCACAGATCCCAAGTCATGGAGTCATGAAAAAAATATATTAGTATTTTAAAAAAAATAGGGGAAAGCATGTTGGATGTTATGCGACAATGTGCCTGTTCTGATCTGCTGTCAATCAAAAACACCAGGCAAATTCTGCTCAGTACCAATGAGCAGCAGTTGCTGGATGAATGCATCATATCCCCTTTTTTTTCTCCATTTCTTTGACACTGTATATTGTTGTTATATTATAAGGACCACATTATACCGCCCCTTCCCTCCAAAGGTAACTTATGTTCGCTCGTATGCGTCTCATTTCCTCACTGTAAACCTTCCTCTCCGTTTATACTGTGTTGACCCTGAGCTATAAGAGGCGTAGCTCCCGTCTGGTTTATAGGAACTTCATTCTCAGTTGAGCTCACCTATAAGGGAAAGGCTCAGACAATATATCCCTTTATCCTGCTCAAGTCTGTAGCTGAACAAATTGCAGGAAAGTCCGTTGGGCTCACACTGAATCACCGATCATACGACCATGATAGCAAAAAAAGTGACAGTGACATTACCAGTGGCGTTGGCCTCATGGAATTATTGGACTCTCCTAAAGGGTATTACAAATCACTACAACCCACTGGTTCTGCCAACACACACTGAAATATGTGTTTGTGCGTGTGTGTGTGTGTGTGTGTGTGTCACTGTGCACCCTTTGAGATTTTGAATGTGAGTGCTAATAAAAAGTGACTAAAGGATTGCAATAGTGGAATCTGACAAGTATCCCCAAATAGCCTGCTAATAAAACCAGTTCCCCGGGGGCAAACCTTTGCAGTGATTCAGTCCTGTAACATGTTTGGGCCCAGCACTGTGAAAACGGGCATGATGGAGAGAGACGTTTGTCTATATAAGGAATTTCGTCTTGCTCAGAAAAAAAGAAAAGAAAATCAATCTTTGAAGAGCTATTGGTTGGTATGTAAACTCAATGCACCTAAATGCACATGCCAGCAATGAGGTTGGTCTGTGCTATTTTTAACATTTAATTATGTCATAATGTCAGCATAGTTATCACCTGACATGTTTCAAACATTTCTTTCTTGACTTGTAAAGACCAGATGTTTGATCACTTCCGAGCATGAACACATAAAAAGTGATGCTGTCAGCTTGCCCTAAAGGAATTGCTGCTTAATTTTAATCAATGGGGACTTTTTTTAAGTTCTTCTTTGCCACCCAGTATTTCCAAATACAGAAAGAGCAAAATGAGACACCATGGGAAAAAAAGAGTCATGTCATTGCCAACATTTTAAGACATAAGACACTTTATTTGTGTTGGTGACTCACACGGACCGGATTGTTACAACCCAAATACTTGTTACAGGTATTTAATGTGGCATCTCAAATGACAAATGTGCACCCTCATAACCAATCTACCAAAGCGCTATGCCTTCTGCAAAAGAAAACAAAATTGCCGTCCAAATCTTGAGCATGTGACTGCTTTTCCTGTAGGTGATGTGATAAAGTACAAGACCATTCCTCTGCTGAACTCGTCCCCCGGGCCACTGTAGCCCTGAGAGACACTTTTATATGTATGTCAACTCTCATATCTGAAAGGCTCCCGAGGACCTGTCTGTAGTTCAGCTGAGGCAGACAGCATTAAATAGCCCTGCTGGCACATGGCAAAAATCAAACCCCATTTCCTATGTGGCCTTAATTCATGAATACAAAATAGCAAGGTATCTCTGTGGAACGGGAAAAAGAAATTGGAGACATATGCAGTGATGGAAGACGTACTCGCATTCTTTACCAAGGTAAAGTACCATAAACCATAACGCAACAACAAAAGTACCATAACGCAACAATGTAAAATAATCCTACACAAATTAGATTTTGTCATTTGAAAATTCTGTGAAGTTGAAAGTACAAAAGAGAAATCAGCAAAGTGCAGTTGATATGTTATAATATATGACATTATTCTTTGTGACATTGTGCATTAGTGTGTATGGAGTAGTTGACTATTGGATCAGCCACCACGTGATCGGTGTTATTATCAGACACATCATGTCAATTGTGAGGCGAGAAGAGGAGAGGGGAGGAGAGGCTAGGAGAGGAGGGGAGGGGAGAAGAGAGAATTAACAGAACGAATAAAATCACAACCAGAGCAAAGGCACTGTGACTTGACCCTTTGAAATCTAATCAAAATCAAAGCATGTTAACAGGATAACCAGTGTCTGTCTTCATCGTTTGCTCTTGGTTTAGCCCAGCCGCCTGTCAGACTGTTTTCCTGTAACATCACCATCTGAACTATGTCAACTCCCATCTACATTTACAGGCCGGCCCATTCCAGAGGCAGAGTCAGGCTGCTCCCCTGGCGCCGCCCATGGGCAGAGTCATGAGTGCAATGCTCTCTTTGCTTTGGTTTGTGCGTGGACAAAACCTGAGCACCGGGAGGAAGCAAAGACTTTAGTACAGGGCATAATTGGCTCATTCATTATTAGTTACGGCGAATAAAAAAAACGTCTCATTAAGCACTGTTCCAGCTCCAGAGCGTCCATTCATGCATCTGTTCATTAACTGCAAGTGTTCACGACCTAATGAATGGTTGGATTGATTAGTCCAATAATAGGTGTTTTTCCTTCATCTTCCCTCTAATTACAACAAACAAACAAAAATAAGCAGCAGCTCAAGTAGCAGGACACGACGCTGGACCAGCACACCCCTACTTACCTCTCCATCAATCCCACTGAGGTCGTCCAGTCTTCAGGCCTCCCTCGCATCTCTGATTTATGAGGCCCTGCGCAGGCTGCCCCACTCCAACTCATGGAGTTTTGAGCATCAATAAACGCCTGATGAAAATCAAGCTGTTCGCCGGCCGGTCGCCCAATTAAGCTCCGGTGTTTACAACACTATCAAAGAGAGTGT
This sequence comes from Scophthalmus maximus, assembly GCF_022379125.1. Lineage (NCBI taxonomy): Eukaryota > Metazoa > Chordata > Actinopteri > Pleuronectiformes > Scophthalmidae > Scophthalmus > Scophthalmus maximus. The sequence goes on from NC_061519.1 coordinate 16,939,014, forward strand.
GACTGGAAAATCTGCGATGAATCCCCCCCCCTTATTCAGATGCCTGCCAGGGCCTGTTAACTTCCTGGATTCAGTGAGATGTAAAGAGACTGTAGGGGCGCACGGGAGACCGGGGATGGCTCACAACGCCGCTTTTCATCAACTTCACCCCGTCACCAGCTCCGTGCTCAATTCTGTGGAGATATGTGGAGACGTTAGATGGATGGGGTGAGGAGGAGAGGGGGACGGGTACAGAGGGGGAAGGGGGAGCAGACAGGAGGAGGATGGCTTAGAAAAAGTATTGAATGCCTCCTGTTCTCTTGACAAAGTTGTGGTCGACTCATTAATGCATCTAGTAGCACAAAAATTGAATTTTCTGGCATGTGTGCAGCACATTTTACATCGTACTATGTTAGGAGAGAAGAAACATGAATTATTAAATCATGTTTCTGTGTCTCAGACTTAATGTTCTGTTGAGCTTCTTTACTTGTCCAGCCAACTACATTGAGCCTTGAGCTGGAAGTAGATAAACTCATTTTGTACAACTTCATTACTGCCACTAATGTAGAAGTGGGCAGATTTGAATAGTACGTGGGTTGGTACACTGCTGCCAGGGCCGTGTCTGTGCTGATTCCTATCTGAATTTGACCTCAGTCTTACCTCAGCCACATTATTAACCACACTGCTCCAACTTCTTCTTACTTAAGCAAATTCTTTCACACGATGAAGCACAGAGTCAGATACACACTCTCACAATTGTGAGTTCTGGATGTTAATATTCAGTTACGGTAAACTGTGGTTGCGGGGTGCGCGGGCAGACTGATCTGCACTGTACTGATACTAATACTGTGTGTTGACTAATGATTCTAGCGCCAGTGATAGGACAGATCGATAACAAAAACATGGATGCATCATACTAGATCAGATCCTGGGTACTCAAACACTCTTTTTAGTGCTGCAGTATTTAAATGTGCCATTTGCCAAAGTGAAAAAAAAACCCCGTCTCGTGCTTGAACATGAATGTGATTCTGCCTGTGCAGCTAACTTTGTGAATAGCCTCATGTAGCATCATCCCTGCTACTAGTTCCTGTTTCTCTCTGGAATATGTGTTACGCAAGCTGCTGCCACCGTCTATCAGAGGTTGCATGTGGGAGTAGAAAGGGTACGCTATGCAAGAATGTGTGTCAACAAATCCCCCTCCAAACAACTACTGCACCTTCACAGGTTTCCAGCAGCAGCTTCATTTCTAAAAAACAAGAGAAGACGATCAGCTGTTATGACGTGTGGAAATGTTGTCCGTCCTAGCTGCTGTGTGCGAGACATGTTAGTATTAAGTCAGAAGGAATTTAGTTTATTTTGTGAGTTTTGGATCGTGCCAAAAAACAAAAGGTGCTCTGTGGAGTCTTCACCTGTGTGTCTCTGACGTGGTGAATCGACAAGGGTGCATCAGTTGGTTTATGATGATTTATGTTTGCCTCAACAAAGGGGTTGTGCGGCGACATTCTCTCCTTTCCTCTCGTAAAGGATGGTACAGTGAAGGAGATAAGAAATTAAGCAATTTTTTTCCCTCTGCACTTAGAATTAGACCAGCTGCTATGGTGCTCGCCACTTGGATACTTCTGCTTCATTTCACTTAGTCAGGAACCTTCTTGACAATGACTGACTTCTTTGGTGACGACCATGACAGCCACAGAAACAGTTAAATGAATAGCTCAGTTGTCAGTAATAGGCTGCTGAGCAATGTGCAGGATTTGTGTTCCCCTGTTTTGTAGTAATCTGAACACGACTGGGTCTAGTGACAGACTGACCTGAGGACAGTCAGAATCGTGGCGGAACGCATGGGTGCGTTCACCTGCTGTTGTATGAAGGGCTGCAAACATGCTGCAATGAAAAGTATAACAATGTTCATATATAAGCTCAAAATGTTTCATATAAAGTATTTGCTTTTGAATGACTTTGGGGGTTACTTGATTATCAAAATAGTATTATATTTTGTTTAATCGTCGCAGTAAAGTGTAGTCTGAGGAAATTAGTCAGAGGAGCTGAGCAAACCGATGTGCTGCTCACAGCTCCATAATGAAGCAGTTGCACAGAAACGCAACATTAGAGATCGCTCGAGTTATTATGAGGACTGTGAAAAAGTTTGGGGTTCATTATGAAAGTGTGGCAAGACAAATTAGACTGCAGCAGGCCGCATGGCTTCGTGGTAGCGACTTTGAGATAAGAACCCAAAAGAGCCTGCGTCCTCCTTGTATGAACTCAGACAGAGCGTAGGTGGTGGGGTGCTGCAGCCCCAACTTCACTCTCTCAGGTTCACAACCGGCCCCGTAAGCCATTAAGTATGACTAATGATTATTCAATAGCTACTGGAGTAACTAAGCAGCAGTCCAAAACAATGAAAATGTAGATTTGTTCCAACTCCAAATATTAATTATAATGTACCGCAGTGTGTCACGCGACTTAATTACAAAAAATGAGTAAACAAATACAAGGTCATTAATGAAAATCAATGTGTCAGAGGTACAACATTCGCTACACACTAACATACTGTAATCAAGGTCAAATCAACTTCTCCTAATTTGTTTCGAGATGCAAATTAACTCGCTGCTGAGGCAGCTTCTGCTGACTCGCTGGTTTGCTTTTGAAATTGCGATCTGCCGGCTGATGTGTAACTGCTGACAGCCGAAAGGCGTAACATCACAACGGAGCACTGGCTGCTAAATTAGCACAGAAAGGACGACAGGTTGTCAGAGTTAGTTTATGTTAAGTATACTCTATAGTTATTGGTTTTATTAAAATAATAATTCTGTTCCATAACTGTCCCTGGAAGAGAACCCCGTCAACATATCTAATTGTTTTAAAGACCCGACTTTGCATGTGACGTGTTTTGTTTGGGTAAAGACTGAACAGGAGCTTATCTCTGACCTTTACTACATCACTAATACTGTGTTGCTCATGTATTTGCCTGACTCTAATGTATTCACAAACTTCACGCGGGCTCATTATTTACCAAGTTGTTTGTGCTGACCAGACACTTGAATGGATAATTAATGAATAATAAGAACATGCTGTAATTAACCAATGAATCTTGAAAGTGCTGAAATGAGGGTTTGCGAGTAGCTGTTATTGTGATCAAATCTGAAGCTGCGATCATGAATGTGTGTGCGTCGGTGGTTTTGCATATTCTTTTCTGCACGAGGAAACACGCTCAGGCCGTGAATTAATCAGAACAGATGATTCAGAAAAATTACCAGGTCTGAATTCACACGCTAGTGCACGCTCTCAGGACCAGTCAAAAAAAAATGTAGTAACTTAATAACTTGATGTTTAACTTTCATTAACTAATTTCAGCATTTCCTTCAGGATTTTTCCTGCATCTCTGTTATGTGTGTGTGTGTGTGTGTGTGTGTGTGTGTGAGTGTGTGTGTGTGCGTCTATGACCATGTGATGGATATTTACACGCATCGCAGGACAAATTAATCAATAAACTTGTTTACAGAGTTTGTGCTGTATCTCATTGAAGTTGGCACCCCATATGAGCAGAATGTGCATGAAACCATTTTGATTGTTTGATTTGATTATCAGTTTATTAGCATTAAACATAAGATAAATAAGCCGCAATAACATGAACAATGGAGCACATTTGTTTTACTTCCACAAGCTATGCAGGAAATGAGACCCCTTTGGAGTCAACAGGGCTTTAGACCTAATAAACCAATTGCTTAAAATTATAATATCTAATTTCTCAACACTGGTTGAGCACAAATGTATTTATGCCCAAAGAAAATGAAACTGTTCAAATCATATCCTGATCATAGAGGTGCAATGTTAGGACAAGGTCCAGTAGTTTCGTTATCACTGTCATACGACATGTTTAAATACTGTAGATGCTGAGCCTGACCTTTGGGAAATATGCAGTCATTGCACAGAATAGGCTGTTCAATGGTCTTAATGTTAATAAAACTAGTAACAATTTAGCTTGGCTTGTAAATTACTCTGACATTTGCAAACAGTGTGCTCCACTGGACAAACTATGTGAAGACATAATTTACAAATTCCTCGAGCAAGTTTTTCTTCATTATACTGTAAAAAAAAGAATTTGTCATATTGACGCATATCGGACAACATATGCACATATGACAATCTATCTGTGATAGGCCAATATCAACAAATGAAAATCAGACAACCAATGAATTATGAGTCTGCCATGTATAAGTTTTCTGACAGTCTTACTGTGTTGATTGAAATGATCAATGTAGGATGAATGTTTAGCCAATGTTGTACCACAAGTCTCCAACAGGTCCATGCAGGTCTGTCTGTGTGTGGGAGTATAAATTAGGTGCTGGAGCCAGACCACACAGGCAAATCTTTATGACAACACTTTTCACTGTTCACTTGTAACTGCTGCTGGTCTCACTTCGGTTTTTAATGACCTCAAATTAGAGGTGCAGACACTTCCAAAAGTTTATGACAACATTAATTCACAGGAGGAAAAAAAGGGGGAGTAGTAGGAGTAACTGCAGCCCGACTTCTTTTGTGTAACAAAAAATCAAACTGAACGAAGGATTTGTTGATGCAAAGACGTTGTACATGGATGTTAAAGGCCTTGTAAACTGTTCAAACATAAACTTAACTGTACATCTACCAGCATGTGTGCAAGACACACAAAGAGAAACAAAAGACACCAAATCAGACTATTTTAATATTTTATTAATATGTAGAAAATGCAATAAAAAAGGAACTATATAGTACATGTTCAAACTAGAGCTAAATTTGACAGTAATATCTAAGGTTATCCAACAACAAATCTGCAGGTTCAGTATATTTGAGCTTCTCAAACAGTCAAGATCACTTTTTGTCGAAATTTACATTTCATTTCCATGGCAAGATTTCAAATCATTGACGGCACCTGGCTTGTATAAGAAATACCACCAAACATTGTGGTAATATCAGTTAATCAACTACTAAAAGTAAACCCATGAAATAAAGCAGTTTTTTAAATGTTGATACCATAACGGACCCGGTGTCTTGATTAACATTGTTGTTTTCTTACAATTTTGCGTCAGTCACATTGCGGAAAAATAAATAATAAACGGTAGTGAAATACATAAACATGAGAAGCTCAGGAAAAACAAACGGTTGCAGTGTGAGTTAATTCTGTGACTCAGACAGACTTTTATGATTGAATAATGGAGGACATGCTCTTTTCAAACCCCATGTCGTACAGCAGATTGAAGGAAAAGAAAATCTCACATAATGAAAAGCACAACAGATAGAAGATAAAACAAAAAGGAATTGATCAGTTGGCTTGTCATGAGAAAACCAACCTACTTGAGCTTATGTGATGCTGGAGGGAATACAGTCACATTATTCAAAACACAAATAAGATAATTCGGGCTCTTCAGCTAATCCAGGCATGTCTTTGTCATGACATGACAGATGCATTTGTTCAAGTTTTATTTTTTGTATTTTTTTTTGAAAGCTCAAACTAATGCGTTTTAATTACTATAATGTACATAATGTGGTGTTTGTCCCAGGTAACAGATCAACTATTCAAAGAAAAAACCCCATACATGAATAGGTTATAAGCCTAAAATAAAAAGATAGGAGAGATTTAAAGTGACATTTTCCTACAGCGGGACAGCTCGACTCAATCAATTTCCTTTTGGTGATTTTCTCGTTGATTGCCAGAAACAGCTTAAATTGATGGAGGATGATTGGAAAAGTACATAGAATAAACATGAATATTCCACGGGCTTTCGTCTCGTACAGGTCGCCATGAGAGAAATCCCTCACGATACAAATAACATTCTGTTCTCTTTCTGCAAAGCGTCAGGACCTTTGTTCCTTGTACAAAAATACACGGAGGCAAACGTCATCTAAGTAGTTAATGAAATAAAAACATAGAGAATTTTCCTACTCTACTTTAAATCCCTTTGGGAGATGGATTGCATGAGAGGCTTTGAAACAGACTGTAACTCAGATCTGGCGACGGTCACGTGTTGAAACTGTTTGTCTTAGATTAAGTTGGACCCGGTAATCTGAGTTATCCACATCTTCTGCCTCACAAACCGTTTCAAGAGCAACTTTGACCCAGAGCGGCAAAGAAAAGAAATTAAAACATGATCTCATGACATTTACCATTGGGCTCAAGATTGCAATTTAAGAGGACATGCAGCGGGCTCCATCCACCCGTGAAAACAACACTGGCTAACAATAAAGTGGTTAAGTGGAAACGTTTTAGTGGGCTTTATGAATTAGTTTGCAGTTTAAGGGGGAACACATCAAATGACACAGTGTCTTCGACTCTATATATACACGAGTATATTAGCAGTAGTTCATAGAGGGGAGGGTCACTACTGTTTTCAGATCAAAAAAAAAAGGACAAAAATATCCACAGTCGTATGATACAAGCCAGATTTGCTGGTTCACTTCAATGGGAACTGAATGGAGGAAACTGACTGAAATATATAATATTATAACTGAAATATAGAAGCATTTCCAGCTGTTCGCAGAGGTAAAAATATTGTTGCTTGAAGCGATGGTGATATTGATTTCAAAGTACAATATTGGACAAATGCAGTTTTCTTTTCACTGATCGAATGAGACCACAGAGGATAATTAGCCTTTTGTTTGCTGTTTGTGGTCAAACTCCAGAGGAACTTTTTCCTCCTGCACTGGGCAGGAACCTAAAAAACATCAACAACAACAAAACTACAGTCAACTAACTAGCACTGAGCACTTTGTGCAACAGTGAGAACACTGAATAAAAGAAGGTTCTTGGTGGGCATGCTGCAGATTACGTCCGCCCCACTAAAAGAATACGTTCTCTGCCATGTTTGCTGATTACGTTGTTCCACTGGGGAGCTTAAACAGCGAAGCGAGTGAAATAAGGGCACAAAGGAAAAGCTTGGCTCCACTCCACCGACTGCTCTGGCCTCTTTGTTGAGTTCATTTCAGCTAGCTGTGGGGGGGAGGCGAGCCTGAAATCTGCAGTGTGCCCACCCTGACTTTCTTTTGCATAGAAATTTTGTGTCCACATTGCATAAAGTAACGCCCGGGGACACGGTTATCATAAAAGTCTCAGAATAGTGAGAATCTATTAACACGGGGGATAAGCTGCCTTAGTGGCTTTGGTGACAGAATTGACTGGCGTCTCTCCAAACAGCAGGCGGACTCTTTAATTATGCAGATCTTTGGTTAAACGTTACATCTATCGGCACCATCTCTGCAAGCAATCACAGCATCGACAACGGGGGTGAAATACATGTTAAGTGTTTTTGTAATTGACTTGAACGTGGTATTAAAAGCCCGTGAACAAATGAACGTATCAATTGAATTTAAATGAACAATAGCTTTGCTGTGTTCCCACTCTTAGTGCAAATACTGTCTCAGTGTGGCAAACTAGAATATGAATGTTTATTTTCATTCCGCTTCAATAATTACCGTTAAAACACAGGTGAAATGAGATAGATGACAGTGAAGCTGTTGCTGGTGCAAGGCTTTAAATGTGACGATGCTGAACGTTCAGTTTTTGCTTTTTGATGGTTATTTTCTCTCTTTTGTTCAGTATTTCTCACCGTGTTGTTTGATTACATCAACTTGATATCGGCTAAAATAAACCAAGGCATCAAATCATATTAAATAGATGGGACTTCTGTCACAATATCAGTTATAAAAATATATATATATCTTACAGTTAAGGGTTTCGATGGCATATACAGTTTATTTTTCATGAAACGTAACTCTTGAGGACCTTTCTGAGCACATTTCCTTGCAACCCCAGGGAAAGGCAAATCACAGACCAAAAAGTGGAAAAAGAAAAAGTTGGTTTGCCTTCCAATTTCTACAGCAAATGAAACCATTGTCATTCAAAGTATTAAATAAATTACATACAGTGCCTTCTATCGTCTGGGTAGAAGTACAGCAGGGAAAGACAGCTAAAGCTGGGCCGGAGTGAAGATACTCAGAGTTCGGACATTGCTTCACCTTCGCTGCTATTGTACTCATATGTTCACATCCATGCTCATAACAGCGTCTGGTTGTTGGTAGTATATTAATGGTTCATTGTATTATTTTACAAATGGATATTAATCAAATATTAGTACCTTTTTTTTGTGATAACCTATTTCTTCTTTGCAGCCTCCTCACTGAAGAGCCCCGGCACACATTTCAACATGCCTGTACTGTCAGTGAGGTGCGGATGGCAGACACTCGTTGCTAAACATTGTCCGAACTCCATTTATCCAGACTGTGGGGCTGGCGGGGGGGCGGGGGGGTTTATACAGGGGCAGACCGCCTCCTCTTGCTGCTGATGCTACGGAAGTTGAACGGCCTCATCTTCATCTCCACAAAGGGAATGGAGAACTCGTGGCCTTTCCAGTGGTACCAGTTGATGCCCTGTAAGAGTGGATGTACAAATTCAGAAGTTGCCCAACTCAACAGGGCTCATGAGGCACGGCAAGGCAGAGCATTTGTGAAAATGATAGAAAAATTGTAGAATAAATAGTCTGCAGATGGATGTTTTTTTTAGTACAGTGTATTTTGTTTTCAATTGAAGCAAACAGCCAAAGCAGGGGGGCAAAAATCCAGACTCAACAGCGAGCACAATCATGAACTTAATGCAATAATAGTCTCATTCCAGCCCTTTAATCCCCGTCACTGTGAAAACCCTCTCATTTGCGGCTATCTACCGAGAGGCCATTTCTGTCTGCGTGTCCTCATGCCCGTCCCTTTCTGCGCCCACTCCGTCTCATTTCATGTCATCAAAAAGACGAAGAGAAAAGGTGCAGAGCACAGCATGAAAAGCAGCAATGCTACAAAGCCTTTGTACATCCACCTAATCACAGCTTTACACAACACCTCACTTTTTTTCTTTTTTCCCCCTCAGTATCAAGCTGAGAGAGAGCTACATCACACGCAGCGGACACACTCGCGCCCCCCCCCCCCCACCTACACTGTACAAAAATACTTCCATTTCAGTGAGCGTAGGGCACCAGTGTATTATTCTTTTTAATCAAAACACATGCATGCTTGTTTCATGTAATAAAAAAATCAGATATCTTTGTAATTTGAACATGAGCTTATAGGTGTGGCACATTTATCTGTATCAGGATGCATCATCCTTCCAAGTTTCATGTAGCAGATATGGTCCTTTAAATTGGTTTACCTTTCAGAGTAGCTCCTCCATCATACTAATCAGTGTGATTAGTATGAAAATGAATTTCTGAAGGAGGTTTAAAGTCATTCAATTTACAAATCTTTCAAAATGACAATTTTTAACCTTTAATCCCAGTGTTGTAATCATGCCAGTTTAATGGGAGTTTTGTAAATGCCAAACCCTGGTGACAAAATGCCGCCCTTTTGGAATGACTGTGTTGAATTAAAGGGTTGGTTCACTCAAATGTCAAAAAGAAAAGGGAAAAAATAAGACATCAAGACAACAATAGAATGTGGGTGGATGAATCAAATTTGTGGCGCTCAAAAGATAATTATTGGATCTTTAATAAATCAACAGAAAATTGTTTCCTGGAAGGGGCCTCATGCTGTACTGATGTACTAATACAGTTCAGTTTAGTTCAGTTTTCATTAGGTAGTTGGAATGAAACTAAAACACATTTTGCATTTTTTCTTAACCTTGTGAATACAACACATGTCCTCTCCCCTGTTGTGGGACGGCTGCTGAAATCTCAGAGACCTACTGTAGATAACCCCCCTGGCATACTTGATTAAATGTTATAGTCATTTTTGGTTTCATCTTATGCGTAAGGATTTGCTAATTTGCTTGGTCATATATGACAATAAATCGATGATCTTAAGGTGTTGAACTGTTGGTTGGACAAAACAAGTACATTAAAGACCTTATTGTACTTGGAGAAATTGTCGTAGTAATAGTATTTTTCTAATTGACTGATCAAGAATAAATAATTGGCCTAAAATGTGATAATGTAAAATAACTTAAAACAGTTAGTTGCAGACCTAATGGATATTGTGCTTTAGTGATGATAATTCCTAATGCAAAGCAGATTCTTTTTCACGTTCACCTTTTGGTCAGTGTATTTGCTGAACGACTGACCTGACTATGTCTGGATTCGCCGTATTTTCCATTGAGGTTGGCCCGGTGGCAGTTCTTGTACCACCAGGCTCCTTTGTAGGACAAGGCACAATTGGTGACGGCGATGTCATTGTCTCTGTCTTTTGTAGAGAAAGGCCGGCCCTGGTGGTAGCTCAGAGAGTCACCTGTGATCAGAGGAGAGAGACAGAGAAAGCGGCGGAGAGCCGTAAACATCAACGTATGCCGAGCAACACTGGCGTGCGGCTAATGGTGTGATGAGGAGACATGAAAGATCGGGCAGACCGGAGAGAGAGATGGAGAGGCATGAGAGGCAGGGTGAGGAAAGAGGTCCTGCCGCAGGCTCTCTGAATTTATTTAAGCAGGGAGTATTATAATTATAAACATGAGGAGATGACGGGTAATTCTGCCATATGGTCTTGTTGACAGACTGGGAGATACATGGACGGCGAGGTGGAGTGGAAGTGTGGAGGAGTGCTGAGGCAGGTTTTAGACAGGGAGAAGAAAAGATGGAGGGGAAAGAGGGCAGGAGAAAAAAAAAGGCAGATGGCAGAGCAGGGATGTGTGCTTCCCACTTAAAGGGAGGAGAAGCACACAGTTTGCTACGTGGATGTGTGGCCTCACTTGCTACAAAGTAAGTGGGTTGGTTACAATGGTTTCATCTGCAGAGCCATATGAAATGCAAATTATTGAAGCATGTTAATTAATCTGTGCATCGGAAAAGTATTACTAATACAAGTAAACACATACCAGCAGTGCCGTTGTACTCTCCAATCCTGAGCTTGTAGAGGTTTCTCGCATCTCCAATGGAGAATTTGTCATAATTGGCGTAGACCGACTCCTGTCCATCCTTCATGTCGATCCTCAGCTCATAGCGGCCCTGAGCGGACATCCTCTGGATGTTGTCTAGACCTGCAGAGAAACAGCACACATGACTGTGGATCCTGCATTGTACGTGGATTCCAGAGAGACCAACCAAACCATGGCTCAATGACATCTGCTGATGGAACACAACTTTAAATTGAATCAGTTTGTCTGCGAGAAAATTTGAATGGATCCGTCGAGGTGTTCCTTAGATATCAGGTCGACAATGTCAAACACAACATGTATTGTGAGGTCCCTGTGACCTTGACCTTCGATAGTTTGACTGTACCAAATTTGGAAGGATTCACTCAAGCTGCTCCTGAGATATCGGGTTCACAAGATCGGTCAGACGGACAAACTGAAAACAAAATCCTGTGTCTACGGAGGTTACTGAGCGGCGGATAATAAATGAAACACTGAATCAATATTCAATAGTAATATTGAATAGTTTGTTAACAAGAAACCTCCACAAAGCACAAAGTGTGGAGTCAAAAATCACTAACTACATAGTGTGAAAACATACGCACTCAACTCCTTTGACCTGCTTTTGTTTCCAAGTAGCTCAAAATAATATTTCATGAATTTTCCGAACAGTGGAGTCGCCCTCTGCTGGTGATTAGAGAGAATACATGTTTCAGGTAAATTCGCATTAGCTTTACTCTCCGGACCCGGTGACTACGTCCATTTTTATTTACAATCTATGGTCCAATTAAATCGTGATAAGCACCGTGTCATACGTCTTTGTCTGCTGGTCGTGTGGATGTGAGAGGTGGACAATGTCACCACCGCTCGCCTGGAAAATGCCACATGTTGCAACTTTCTGAGATATGTGGCTTTGCTCTCTATCTCCACGGTAGCAGATGCGAGGCTTGTTTGAACTCAGACAGGCAATGCGACCCCACACAGACCTGAGATATTGGAACCACGCTCACTATCAGATCACAACGAGCACCCATTTGGAAAAGAGCCGCTCTCCCTGCTTAACCCCCAGCAGAAATGTCACATGTGCACTTTTTCTAAACCTGGAGAAAAAAGGTAAAAATCCTCAAACCTTCGCTGATAAGGAAGGGGAAGTAGAAATCCAGGAGGGCAGGGAAACTGTAAGTCTGCAGTAATATTTCAATGGAAAGCAGATAAAATCTGTTTTACCACCAAAAGGCACTTGCAGCGACAGGGGAAAAGCAATTGTAGTAATAAAATTGTTTTGAACACGTCACCTTAAATTTCTATTATACAATCGCACTGTATTATCAGCAATTAACAGTTTTATGGGATCAGACGGCGCTATTCCAAACTGCAGCAATTAAAACGTGGATTTTGACAAACTATTTCAGTCCTATTATACGACCAGTATTTACCATCTTGTCACATTTCATCACCAGCGTCTCTCGCACAAAAAAAAAGAGGGGAGGGAGGGGGGGTAAAAAGGAAAGAAAAGAAATAGGATAATGATCACATATCGCACGCAGCCACCACGGTTCCTCTGTTAGTACATCGTCAAACTGACAGTGTGTTCGGCGTGAAACTGGCTGAGGTCGGTGTGGATGGAGAATAGATTGCCCTCAGGCAGCGATAAAGACAGCCATTCTCAAGTTGTAACAGTTAATAATGAAAAGGTAATTCCCATATTCTGTACTGTTGGCCAGTGAAGTGCCTCCTCGTTTTAGTTTGAGTGGATTTAACACCGATGTTTATGGGTCCATACCATCCAGTATATTGCTGTTCTGTGTGTAGAGGCAGTGATTAGCTAAATGCTTGATATGATGGTTCGTGACCTCATCTGCAGGAAGAAGAGTGAAGGTCAAATGGTTTGAAACTGTAATGACCATAGGAATGACAATACCATCCTTTATGAGGATGTGAACAGTCTGTTAGAAATACACAGCCAGTGTTTTCCCCTCGCATTATTAGATTCAGGCTTAGCGCCTCAGTGTTCTTCCTCAGTATATAGACTGAATGAACAGAAATTCAAAAGGCTGAGAGTTCATTGTCACTCTATAGAGAGAAAGGACACTGCCTGAATATGGGCGTCCTGTATGAACAATGAATGAGGGGCATTGTCGGTTTGCACTTTTGCCAGCAGCGCAGGTAGTCACAGATCCTGATCGACGTCTGTGTTAAAAGGGAGAGCGGGCGTTGGCGGGACAGGACAGCATTGTTGTCGTGTCACATGTCACACCACTGATGCGAGGTTTAGCTCGACACAGTCTGCCTGCCGCCAAAATGACCCCATCACCTCCCTTGTGTTGATCTTCAGTGACGGTGGGAGAGCGGGGGGTCAATCAGAGACTTGCAAAACATTGTCAAACAACTTAACCGGCCTGTTTTGTGGCGATGAAAGATTCTTGTGGAGTGGGTTGATTCCAGCAACCCACCAAGCGTCATTTATGACTTTCGCCAAGTTATATTTTGTAATCACTTTTTGCTCATTTTGGACATGTCTGTTTAAAAGAGGCTTATGAGTGCAGCTCTACTAGTTTCAGTTAGAATCACTTACAGGTCAGTTTCATACAGTAGCGTTGACATATTACACTGTGTCGCCTGCTGTCACGTTATCTTTACTGTGGCATCACGGGGGGAGAAGCTTTCTCAGGAGCAAACGGCAGCTCTTAACGCTCGGCACCCTGAGGCTACATTAAGCTGCTTTATTGCACTGAAAGGGGGGCTGAGTACAGGGGGCTGGTACATAGTCGGAATTTGTGAGGGGGGGGGAAGTTATTGCTGATTCAGCTGAAGTAGAACCAGGTCAGATGAAGCGTTGTTCTCACCGACCTACATGTGCTCGGGCATCTTTATAATATGGGGCAAATCTGAGGCAAATCTGTGCTCGGATGTTTCTACCCGATCAGCTGTCCGTCAGAAACTGCTCAAACACTCCTGTTGCTTTTTAAATTGTCAGTGCAAAGATTCCGGTCTAGTGTGATGTGACAAAGATATGTCCAATATTTTTCATCAGCAGTCTTGAGGTCCACTGAGTAATTTTCTCCAAATGTCTTTGTTAAAATGGACGAGTTAATAATTTATATCAGCATTAACTGTTGTGACAACATGTGACACGTTGCCTTTGAATGTCCTCCCTGTGGTGGTGTTTTATCTGTCATATTCTACTTTAGTATGTTTTTATTTTCTATTTTTAATGATTGTATTTTAATGTCATTTTATGTGTTTTCAATGTTTTATGAAGAGCACTTTTAATTGCCACGTTGTTGAAATGTGCTATACAAATGAACTTGCCTTGCCTACAACAGTAGCACAAACAGCTTACAATATTATTCAACACAACAAACTGCAGCTTAAAAAAAATCTAAGAAAAAAACAAAACCGACATCATGTTGTCGGCCTCTGTTCATGACGGGTTGGATCTAAACCTCTTTGTGCATTTACCTATTACAGTATGCTTGAGTCACTAATGGACTCGAACATGGCAGAGCCATAATATGTTATGATCCAATGTGTCAGCTGCTAAGTTTTCCATCAATTAAACGTTAACTGACAAGAATACAACGTTCTATTTAGAGTGAGAGTGCCTGTGACACATGAAGAACATGACGAAAAAACTTTTTTTTTCAATAAGGGGTTCATTTTTACGTTTAAAACAGCAGCATAAACAATAGAACATACGGATTCATCACACTCGTGCAGCGCTGCTGTGAGAAAACACAGTAAAACAGATCAGTAAGTCTACACAGTTTCCCATTATTTACCTAGACCTTGGATGTCCGCCATCATCTAATTCATCCAGCCACATTGTCATTATGATCAGATTTTTTTATTATACTTCTCATAATAATATAACAGATCTCTAACTTGGTGTTTTGTGCAGTTGGAGCTGTGTGCCCACAAACACATTAACCCGTCTGCCATAGTTGGACTGGCCATCTGTAGCACAGGGAGGAATCCAGCCGCGTCGGTGGACCGCCAAAACATTCTGAATTTTTTTTACCGTCCTCAGCAGGCAGATCTCGGTGTGACACCTGCTCTAATTGTCACTCCGGTGCTCCTGAGAGCGAGCTGCGTTCATGTTCAGTGGGCGATCGCGGTAATTAACCCTCATAAACAGGCCAGGGCTACCTTGGTCCTGAGCATAGTGGACAGCTTGTCTACTGGTTTTTATTCAGAAACAGCAGCATGTCCACATGCGGTGGAGTTGGTCTGGTGACAGTCTGTTAACTGTGAGACCTGCGGTGGAAAACACCCGCTCAGATGGAACCGCTGTCGCAGGAAGGAAGAGATAGCGGCTTACTCGAGTGGCCAGCCTCGGGGGAAACACATCTGATTAAAGAAAATGTTTTCAACTGTTTTAAAATGTTTAATTGATAATATTAATCAGTCAAAAATACTTATTGTCAGTTAACGGCTGAGCAGTTAAATATGTACATCCCTATTCCCCCATTTACAATGTGGTGATAATGCAATGCCATAAAATTTCCCCCCAGTGTTATTTAATTTCTCTAATCAAAAAGTTCAAAAAAACATCCTTGTCCAAGTCCCGAATTCACTTGATGAAATATTCATGTAATATTTTCCTGTTATCATCTGAAGAAAAACAATAACACAAAAAGTGGCAGAGGAAGAACCATGACTCATTTGCACATTTTCTAATGAATATAATTATTGTTTCATAATGAGATATGCAGAGGGGGATTTTTTTTTCTAGCAGTCCATCAAAAACAGTGACAATGTTCTGTTTCATCTTTGAATCAGAGTGACACTAGAAACAATTAGCAATTAATTTCAGGAAGAGATGAGCATTCAGAGAATCCAGTAATGAATCGGATAGACCTTCTGGAGTCAAGTGCTAAAAGAAGAGACGAGGAAAATAAAAGGTCTTGCAGCACAGTTCTCCATCTTCATATAGAGTGAAAGATCTTACAAGGAAAGGTTTACTGCCTGCACAAGATATTAGAAATACCTCCCCCCTCCATAAAATAGATGTATCAATTGAAACCAGCTGAGAGCTATGACCCTCTATTGATTGCACCTATTAAATCCACTTCAGTCATGGAGACAACGTGCAGATAAAGAGAGTAATACGGCCTCGGGAATACTGGAACATAGATTGAGCAAAACGAGTGCTAGGTTGCAGCACAATATCTGCCTGTAGCCTGTAAACCGCTGCTGAAGTAGAATTGAGGCAGCGGCAAATCTAAGATTACCATTCAATTACTGTATGTTACACACCACTGAGTATCAGGAGTCAGTATCATCAGAGATTTCAAGAAAAGTCATTTTAATTTAAAGCAACCAATCACCAGTTCACAGCCCTGATTTGATTGAGGGAGATTACCTCTGGAAGTTTGATATATTAGAAACTTTTGCTTGCTCATTTTTTTGGCGTTCCAGCAGATTTATTTCAGTTTACTAAAGCAAGGTTAGCAATACCAGATTCCAAAAAAAAAGCATTATGCTAACAATAGTAGTAGAAATAATTACAGAACAATAGCAAATGTTGGACAGTATTGTGTGTACGACGGATTTTATGAGAAAAGAAACAAGACCGAAGTAATAATAAACAGTATATAACTAGCAGTAATACAGTGAATTTCTATAGCTTCCATTACTGTTGATGCACGGAGTAGATATAGTGGATTTTTAGGTAGTGGTAATCTAAACTAACCTGGCTGTTGTCTCCAGCTAAATATTAAACAGGTATGATAATGTTTTTGCAAGAAAACAGATGTGTATTTCCGAAAAATGTGAAATGATTCCCTTTTAATTGTATTTTAAACAAAAATTAAAGCATAACTGGGGTGTTGAGTCATTGCAGAAAAAAAGTGGACAGTGCTTCTCTGCCTGGCACTCCTGGCAAATTTACCCAGATTTATGATTTCATAGCGAGAGTCTTACCAAGCCAGAACTCATCCTCCAAGTTTCCAAAGCCAACTCGGTAGTCACTCCACTTCCTGGAAAAGTCTGTCAGGCCGTTCTGACGACGCTGGAACACCTGGAAACCAAAACCAGTGTTCGGAAAATACACGAACCAGCTGTTCAGACTGAAATAGCCGACATAACGGTGATCGCAATTATGCTCCGTGCGAAGAAATAATTTCAAAAAACCCCAGTCGAAAAAATTCTCACCTGCTCTCCTTCTCCTTTTTTTTTTACCCAAACGACAAACTGACCCACATTCACACATTTGGCAAACGTGCTATTACAAAGAGATGGTGTTATTTTCACAAAGACTCACAATCCAACCTCCTTCATCAGTGCTCATGTCACAGTACACCTGCACTCCCTGGCTCGGGTCTCTGTTGATGTAAATCGTGTAGACACCACTCAGCGTCTCTCCATTCAGCAGGTGTTGGGCACAATTCTGAGGTGTTGCGAATAGACGACTCCCTGGAGCGGAGCAGAGGAGGAGTTGTGACAAGTCAGTATTTATAACTCATGTATAGAACATGGAATTAGATGCCTTTGTTTAATAAGACACCTTTGTTTCTTAAACATTCACTAATTGCTATTTCTATATTTACAGTGGGTTAAATGACACATTTGCAGTGAGTTACCCCTTTGCTTCTCTGAGCTAACTGTTTACATGTTAAGTCTATATTTAAGTTTGTATATATTTGAGAGGGAGCCAACAGCAGGCTTTGAATTTTCATTCAAAAATAGTACCGTGTCCAATGTTTGGTTGAAATAATGGATATTGAAATGACAAAGTAGTCAAAGAAGTCAAATGAAAAGGACTTTTGGCATGTTCCCACTAATTCCAGGTGATTAGCAACTTCATGATGTTCCCTGACCTCAACTTGATTAACATCCAATAACAGACTGAGGACACTGAAGTTTCTTAGAGAAAAGATTTCCTATTCATCATAGCTATATACAAGTTGTGTTGCATATTTGCTCTCCCCAACTCTCTTTCTGATTAAAACACATTTCTATGATGCATTTTTCGCTGTTCCCAAACCAGATCTCTCTCTGAGCCTGTGCACGCACACGCACGCGCACACACACGCACACACACACACACACACACACACACACACACACACACACACACACACACACACACACACTTCACTATAGTCGATGCCCACAATGCATGCATATATATATATATATATGTGTGTGTGTTTGTGTGTGTATATACATATATACGTGTGTACCTGTAGTGAAAGTGGTGGAGACGACAGCGCTGGTGTCAAGTCCTCTCGCTGCCTGGAGCTTGACAGTGTACTCTGTGGTCTCAGCCAGCCCCTCCAGTCGAATCCAAGTGTCCTCTGCATCCAGGATCAACTCCTAGTGCACACACACACACACACACACGCACGCACGCAAGCACATGCACGCACACGCACGCACGCACACAAACACACACACACACACACACACACACACACACAGGCACACAAAAGAGTCAAGTCATTCACACAACACACACCGTGGGAGTTAGGAAGTTATGGCTAAGGAAATTTCCTTCTATTTAGTAATAGGTGAATGTGTATTACGTATAAAACAAAAGCAAAAAAACCTAAACAACAAAGAACTCCTCAAGCCTTTTTTTGGGGGGACAGTTGGGGACTGGGAAAAGTAGGGGGCCAACGAGACAGAGACAACAACATTAAACATCTAATGGGACATCCAAGCGGAGAAGCTGCTAAGCAGGAAATATTTCTTTTTGGTAAAAAAGTCCTGAAGATATAGCGCAGATGTGTTGTCACAAATCCTCTTTTATTGAGCCCACCTTATGGGGCAGGGACCATTTTTTCGGCTCTTGCTCTTTTCGGCTTGTGACATGAGTTTCTTAGATGACACATAAATCCACCAGCCGGATGCTCAGAACTTATCTAAGCATTTGTTTGTGTGTGGGAGTTTCTTTTGTGTGCATGTGTGTTACAGTTTCGCCTGGATACACATTAAATATGAACAAGTGAAGATGAAATATTCAGCCAGTTTGGAAAGAAAGTAAATCACACATTTCCAGGCAATGTGTCCATGTGAATTATGCAGGGACGCAGCTGGTAAACGATGTCTCTTTGTGTCTGAGGAGCTGACATTTTCCCACAGGGTGTTCAGGGTCAGATAAGATGTTTTATTGCGAGCGAAACTGCCCTGTCTTATCAAGGACACTAACATACCTTCAAACACTCACTAAAGATCGCGGTTGAGTCGTCACATGTTGGGTGGATGCCTATTTGTCCTTATGTATGTGTGTGAATGCTGAGATCTTTACACTCCAGGGATACATGCAATTACAAACTATTAAGTAAATGTTAATCAGACAAGAAATTAATCGCACACCTACTCTGTGTAAATTTAGAAGTGCGTTATCTCAGTACGAGGGGAAGCTGGCTGAACAGCTGTAAGGCTCACCCATGTATGGTTGGATTACAGCTTAGGTAACACTGCAGTGTTTATAAACCAGACCTCAAGTTGAGGACAAACCTCCCGGGGAGCACTTGAATCTCTGCGATACCCGTTTTTACCTCTGAGCATGAGTGGTGACTCATTTGTTGTTGTATGATATGAATTCAAAATGTTGCACTTGTTGAGTTTGCATGAATTGCTCTGTAGGACAAATGCATTAACGTAATAAGAAATTAGTTTTATAATTAGATAAAAAATAACCCTTAACCTGAGAATAAATAACCTACATAGTAGAAGGGAACTGAAATCATAGACATTGGTATTTTTTATTTTAAAAAAATTGTTAAAGTGACTTTGAAATGTATTCAAAGGATGTTTTCGCCTGTATGCTGATCCCCCACAACTGACCAAACCTTGCGCTGGTAACGAAAGCTTACTCAGCAAGGACAACGGTGTGTTGTTGGCAGTGGAGTAATAACACAAGCATTGAAATGGAACAAAAAGACTTTACCAAGTTTTAAAGCTATGAATTATTAGCGACCTTTCTGCAAAGTGAGGAGAGCAATGGGGATTGTCCCAAATCTACCTTCTGGGATGATCTAGAAAAAAAACAGGAGTCATGAGGCCACAGTGACCTTGACTTCGGACATTCTATAACCAAAATCAAATCGGTTCATCTTTGAGTACAAATCCAACGTTTGTGCCAAATTTGAAGAAATCCCCTCAAAGCAATCTTGAGATATTACGTTCAAGGGGCCAAAAACGTGTTTTGACCTTAATGTTTGACATCCACAATCGGATCAGTTCCTTTCTGTGTCCAGGTGAACGTCCAGGTGCCAAATTGGAAGGGATTCCTTCAAGGTGTTCCTGAGATATTGTGTTCACGAGGTCAAAAATGTGTTTTGTTAAATCACAGTAACCTCGTCTTTTGACCACTACTGAGTCAAGTGAATCTTTGTACCACATTCCTGAGATATCGCTTCTCAGGATAGAAAGATGAACTAAGAACATAATGCCTCCGGCTGTCCCCACTGTGGATGTGCAAAAAGAAAAAATCTTGATTGGGACGTCCCTAGTTAGCAGTGCTGTTTTCCATGGCAGATAATTGGTTGACGCGTGTTCATGTTTGCAAGTTGCATAAGGAGCCTTCAGCTGGTAAACTAATGGTAAACTTGTTGTTTGAAGGCTGCTGCGCGGCCGTGAGTCAGACCATGTGTCTGTGTCAATATATAATATATATTGGATAATGATTTGTATGCTGTATGTACTGTATAGGCATTACTTGGGGTATTTTTGACTTAGTCAAGCAATGAAGCCATGGACAATATTTAGGGTATTGTTGATAATTCAGAATGAACTGATACACACTAATCTGCCACACCATAAAAAAAACAGTTACCTATTTCAATGTTGTGGCGGATCAGTGAATACTGTATACTGTAGAGAA
This sequence comes from Scophthalmus maximus, assembly GCF_022379125.1. Lineage (NCBI taxonomy): Eukaryota > Metazoa > Chordata > Actinopteri > Pleuronectiformes > Scophthalmidae > Scophthalmus > Scophthalmus maximus. The sequence continues at coordinate 16,959,686 of NC_061519.1, forward strand.
GAAAACAGGATTCAAACTGAATCACAACAGAATTAAGTTAATTTAATTTTGTTTCTAAAAGAAAAAACAAACATTAGCCAAGTAAAATCTAATCAAAAGGATCAGGTGGCATGAAGAGTTATAGTTTCATTCCTGTGCATGAGTGACACCCAATGGTCGACCACACAAAAGGTGAGAGAGAGAGCGAGAGCGAGAGCGAGAGAGAGAAAGAATAGTTAAGTGACACTAAAGACTGAAGGGGACAGTGGTTTGTGTGTTAGTGTGTAAGTGTGTTTGTGTTGATATTTATAATGCACCACTATAGAAAGACCCGACCTGTGTGTGTCAGTGTGTGTTCAGAACACGAAAATTGCTGATAAAAGGGAGTCTTTTGCAAAGCATCATGGGAAATGATTCCAGTCAATTTGTTAACAGGCGTGATGCGTGCCACACAGATCGTACTAACGTGCTTTATTATCATTACTCAGCCACATCCGAGGGTTTGATCAAAATAAACAATGTCTCTACAGAGGCACATTAAAATAACATCTCTATTGGACGGGCAATTTGACTGTGTAGTTCCCCTGTGTGTGTGTGTGAGAGAGTGTGTGTGAGCATCTCTGAATGCTTACACGCGCCACATCAAAGGATTACAAGACATGAATTTTTCAGTGCTTGTGACAAATTTGTGATTCTGCATTCGTTTTATTTACTGAACATTTTTCATGTCCTGTATAATTAGCTGATTACATATTGGACATTTTTTACTTCACAGGAAGTGAAGTTTGGATTTGTCCTATAGGACCTACAGAATAAATGTTCTGTTTTCAGGTGAACAGATTCACAAAAGTAGAGTATATCTCCCTGACACACTTTTTTTCTTTTCTTTGTAGCCTTGGTCCTGAACGGGATCTTCAGAACCAGCAGATATGGAAAGTGATTTTGTCGGCAGTTGACACACATGGAATTACAGTCAATATAAGATCAACAATGCGTGCATGAGTGTACCTGCTGTGTGTGCACAAGTGGCCGATTGGAGACGCTGTGTGTGCTACGTACTTTACGGTTGCCGTCAGTTGACTTGTAGGTGAGCATGTAGTTGTCAATCTCAGCGATTGGCGGTTGCCAGGAGATGAGAGCGCTGCGGTGATTCACTTCACTGGCTGTCAGGTTCAGGGGTGCATCCATGGCTACAGGAAAGACAGGGGGGGAAAAACTTTTACACTCAGCGCAGTTGGCTGCAAAATAACTGATGATTCTAATATTATATATATAAATAGACTTATGCTGAAGAAACACATTGTTATTGTATTTTCAGTAAATGTTCTACATAACTACAATGTGGCAGAGAACCTAAATGTCTTTGTTTGTCTGGCCACTTTTACAAAACAGGATCATTTTCATTTATACTCAGTGGAGCGCCTGACCGCCTGCATGGCGTTGAAATGAAGAAAATTGTTGATAAAAATGTCACATTGTTACAGTTTCAGTGGGTCGCCGTACATGTAAATGTGCTGTGTAGCACCCTTTTGTACAACCGTTGGGTAAACACAGTGCATCTCCCTTGTTGGTCCTCATGGTTTTGTGCTCTGAATGTCTTTGAACACTTCCCACTAAAAACGAAAATCCCACTCAGTATCTTTGCTTGGACAGAATGACGCACACATTTCGCTTTACACGGCATCGTTTTAAAGTTTTAAGTTACTGCTGAGGTCATTAGGCAGAAACTGTTTCACTAATTTTCAGCGTTCAAAAGTCCAGGTCCCAACGGTTGAATTCAACAGGCTGTGCAGAAATAATGGATGTGTACGACAAAGGAACAGGCAGCTAAGTCATTTATGCCGTGCATTCCTTAAATAAGATCATATCAGTAGTCTGAACAGTCACCCGTCTTGGTCATGGCATGGGCACGTTTTTCTCTCTTTGGAAAAGACCAGCGGTAGACGAAACAATACAGCAATGACTCAACAAAAACTGAGCAGCTGAGGTTGCACAAGATGAATATAATGCTAGCTCTGCTGAAGGGAATCTTGAAAGGATGTCTTCATACACCACAAGTCTAGTACTTGATCAAGATTCAAAGGATAATGATGACGCTATTACATATTTTCCTTATAGCTTTCAAATCAGATGAAGAGTCAGTCCAGTTCTCTTCTCTTTCATATTTTTCTTATTTGGTATATTTATATTGAACTTTTCTAATGTATGAAGTCACTCATCACAAATCAAGACAATGAACATCACAGCTCAACAAAATCCCTAAAGCCCAAATGCACATATATGAAAAATTAAACAAGAAAGATAAGGAGGACGAAAAGAAGAGGGGAACAATGAGGTGGGTGAAATCCCAAATTCCCAGTGGACTCAGCAAGAAGAGCAGCGAGACACTTTCATGTTTTCGTCAAAGTGTATCAGCATTCAAGTCCTTGATCAACGAGCCCACCCAAGTTTTACCACACATTTCATCACACCATCCAAATCTCTCCTCGGTCCCTCCGCAGTTTTAAACAAGGCTTCATTAAAGTGCTTTTGTTGGTACTTTAGAAGGTCCCAAGGAGACTCACCTCAATTTCACCACCTTATATCATCGGATTTTCCGACAGACACGGCAGCACGAGCTAACCTCATTTAGAGCCTGCTAGAAAATAGATGACCTCACATTCGAAAAATCAGTTTCCTGTAGTTACATCATGACTCGGGGTCACGTTGTGAGCCAGTCACCCAACAGCGCTCGGTGTAAGGGAGGCTGGGGAGTTAAAATAAAAGAAGAGTTGGGCTTTGTGTGCCCTGCAGTCCAACATCAGCGCTGTAAATATGAAGTAAAGACATCCACTGCAGAGCTGTCTCGTCCGCCGACTCCCATTGTCTGATTTTCTGGCTTTTGGTTCTCACTTTTTTCTCTCTCTTCAGTTCTTCCCTCTGTTTTGAATCTCCCAGAGTTCTATAAACAGTTTGAATTCTTAACTTTTCCCGGAGACTCGAGAGGCCAAAGACTTAACCCTTGGCTCAAGATCTGACCCTAAATTGCCTCCAGACAGGAGAAATCTGCAAAACGTACTCGCCATGCTCTCTTCTCATTTAAATCCCTGTGTGCACATATGGAACGATCAATGACAGCCCGCTAATTAACAGCACAAACCCGCCATGATGACCTCCTAAAGGACGCGGGGGGCTTTCTCTCAGAGACGGTGATGGACGGATCCTCACTGTACGACAGGGGAATGGGAGAGGACAGAAAGAAAGAGGAGAAAAAGAGGGAACTCAGAGTGTTTAAGAGAAGAGGTAGAGTGGTGCTCTTTGAGATAAAAGCAGCACATTGCAGATTGTCCTGAAGTTCCCGGTGATGTGACAACGCCCTCCGCTGCACCTTCTTGTCTGCAGTGACCTCCTGCATCTCATTCCTGCTTGTCCTCCTCCCTGCCCCCTGTCTGCTTCCTCCACTTCACTCTCCCCCTTATCTCCCTGTATGTTTGTGTTTGTTTGTTTTTCCGCTGCTCCCCGTCCTCCCATCCTTCGTCCACCTCCTCCTTTCCTCCTTATCTGACAGGTTGCCATTCTAACTCAATGTGCCGGAGAGCGAATGGAGTTTATCTTTTGCTTCTTGTCATCCCCATCGTCCCCATTGAACACTGGCTCTGCATTACGAGTGTGAAGGGGATAGATGAGAGAGGGGAGAGCCAGGAGGGGAGTTTTCGGCTCTTAGAACTGGAGGGCCCCCCAACGACCCCCATTTTACCTGTCTTTCTTATTCCCCTCTCTTCACTCGCCAATTAAATCTGTCTCTTTGTCCTTTTCTCTCTCGCACTCTCCCTCCAATTAAACCCTCTCATGGAGTGTGCCTGAGCAGGTGAGCCGGCTCCTTCTGAGGCTCTGAACGGTGGGGTTGAGAAGAATAGGACGGGCTACACCTATTGTCTCATTAACACACAGTGTCAACAATGCAAGAGGGGGAAACAAAATAAACACAGAGACGCAGATGGGAAGGGCAGCATGGGCTCCAGCAATTTGTTGTAGGAAGACAAGCGGGAGGAGGTTGTCCTTTTGGAGAGGATATCACAGCTATAGGTAACTCCAGCAAATGCAATCGCAGGCTGCTTGGACGGAACTCCCGGATGAAATTATATTGTTCAGTCAAACATCTTGTCATTATTTTTAAGAATGCACATCTGAGGCCTGAACTACGAACCATCACTGCAGCTCAGAACAGCGTGAAGAGACTTTGTGGCGATAATTGGAAATAAAAACTTAAACCTCAGATGTATTTTCTTAAAAAAAACTGTCCAGACCGTTTCCCAAAAAGATAAACATTTTAAGGCAGTTTTGAGAAATCTACTGCTCAGATTTAATGGGGACAGCAGTTCTTTTAGGACATCAATCTATCAAAAAAGGCCTGAAGAATGAATATTATCAATCTGTAAATGCAGCTCTCTCAGTCCTTGAACAAATATCAGCCAGAGCACATGAAGCCGCCTGCAGCAAGGATCCCTGCCGCCTCAAAAACTTGCCCAGCTCTTCTCAGCAAGTCGGCTCAGACACATCTGAGGGGAAAAAGTCCCGGTGCTGCAGCCGACAGGCTTATAGAGACACCCGTCGCAAAATCCCTTATTTTCCAGTCCTATAGCTTAAATATCAGCCTTTGGGGAGCCGAGCTGTCTTACTGTGTTGAACTCTTGAGCCACAGAGGACAGACAACAAAACAACTCTCAGCTGTGGTTAAGAGGCTTGGGAATCAACAAAAGACCCCCCCAACTCCACCTCTTCCCTGCAACCCACCCTGGTGTTCAGACTGCGTATGGAGGAATCACGCTTGCCATAAATGAGTGAGTTAAGGCCAAATCTGACAGCAAGAACTTTCACTAAAGGTGCTTTTGTATTTGCAGCAGATGGACCGGATAATTTACACGTAACATCTTCCCATTTGTCATCTTTTAGTTCTTTAGGGGCCCATAAACAGCAACACAGCATTATAGAAGCGGAAACTCAGAGTATAGAACATTGTTCACAACATTTATAATGACAAACATTTTCCACAGTAAGATGTAAACCTGCACGACATATGTGCATATACTGTACAGTTCCCATGTCTTCCTCAGCCGCCCTGCTATAGCTACACCTCACAGTCACAGTCAAATTGACACCAATAAGGGTATTTAGGGAAGCTAACGGCTAGTTGGGGCTTCATCTGATTAGCCAAATGGTGTGAATGTGTGGCCAGGGCCAGTGCATCCAGGGCATTGTCTGACAAGTCGAACGGTTGCATGGTGATTGTTTTCCCAGACTTCCTGGAGGACAGATGTTGATATGATATAAAAGTATATTCATCTAAACTTATCAATACAGTACACCTCATCCAATTCTTTGCTGACACTGTTATTTGTTCTTTTTTTCAATAATACAATTTAGAACAGGATTATGACAAAGTCGAATTTGTTTCTAAAAGGATTAACAATAGTGTTTACAGCAGCAAAAATCAGTGCAGGAATTAAACTCCAAAATCTCTCTGTGGAAAGAAAATGTAAAATTGTCAAACTGAAAATATTCCTGAGTGCAGTTGAGTGAAGAGCACAGACATCAGCCACCACCAGTCATCTCCTCCACCCTCCTCCGTCTGTGGATTCATCGCCTGCAGGTAAAGCTTCGAGAGAGGGGGCGGCTGCCGCCACAGCCTGCAGTGACATCAGTTTACAAACACTTGGGAAGATTTGAAGAGATGTGGCAAATTGAGCTCGCAGTCTGCACACAGACAACTTTCGTTTTTTGCACGTTCCTAACAAGCCACTCAGCTTGGAATTTCAAAAATATCACTTTTCTACATGTTTTAAGTTTGCTGAACAGGTGGCGGGATAAATGAAATGTGCTGGTAGTTTTGTAGTTGTTGTCAACTCAAATTAAATATTGTGTGTGTGTGTGTGTGTGTGTGTGTCTGTGAGTGTCAGAGAGGAGAGGCTGTGGCCCAACCGTAAAGGACACCAAAATGAGGTTGAAAATATTCAGCATTGTTTCTTTCTTACTCATTTGGCTCAGACGCTGTGCCAAAGTCTTGTTAATGACATTGAAACCCTGTGTGAATGCCTACTGTGTGTAAATTAAATGATGTTCTTGTAATTAATCAAGTGTCAGGCAGGCTTTTCGCAATGTGTTTATTGCACATGTCAGTGACGCGATGAAGATGAAAAACATTTCTAATAATGCGTGAAAATGTTGGTTTCCATATGAAAACAGAGATGCTGGCTGTGTTGTTGTATGTTTTTGCATATATGCTCACATATTCTCCAGAATTCTCATTTAATGTGCAAACCATTTTGTACAGCATGTTGTTTTACACTATTAGAAAATCTGAACAATCTTTTTCTGTGCTGGTGGCCTCAATTATGAATACATATGTATGATTGCTTTTATTTTGTCTGTTACAAGTATTAGAATTATTTCCTTGCAATGACGTTTTATCTGCAAAGAATTTTGGTTAACGCTCGTTTTTAAATGCACTTTAGACTTGACTATGAGACAAGTAGGATGCATTGGTGTGGCCAAGAAGACAGACGGAGGAGAAAACTGAAACTCAGAGAGCAAGTTAGACAGAAACAGAGCAGCAGACACGCAGAGGCGATGACCACGCGGGTGTCGGGATAGTTGACCAAACCAATCCTCTCTCACAGCCTATTCCCAATGTGACATTTTCAGAGCGGAACAGCCTGAGAAAACAAGCTGTGTGAGCGCAGCAGTGCCAAGCTTTAAGATTTCAATTAGGAAGTTTAATTAACAACACTGGAAGACCCCTCTGAAGTAGGCGCTGACTAAGGCGCCCCCGTGGTGAGACATGTTATCATTCGTCCTGCGAGGGGAAGACATTGGGGTGTGTCTTTGTGCACATTTATCAATATGAATGACTGTCGAAAAAAAAAGTGTGAATACTCTTTATTTTGGCCCAAGGGCGGCACTTCACTAAGCGAGGGGTTTTATTCATTCTATTGAATTCAGTTCTTCAGTGAAATGAGGTAAAACCTGCGAGCAACATCTTTGAATTGAATTATAAAATTATGAATATTTATCTTTTGTGAAGGGAAAAATAATGTAGAAAATACAAATACCGTACATGCGTAGACACCAGACAAATTCACAAATGCACCAAAAATTCAGCTATGTTAATATGTGATATTTGTTCTGTAATTGAAAGTGATATTTATATAATACTGGTATAATTCTGCATGGCAATGTGGAAAAAACCCTGCGTGTCTCTCCTCCGGCATGGAGGGATGACATGTTTGGAGCATGTCCAAGTAGATATTGTGTATATGCCTTTTCTACCAATGACATTTCTTCCAAAATGGAGAAGCAAGTATACATTAGTTTATTGCACCCAGAGGAGTAGAGTAACAAAGGCAAGCACCCAACTGTTTGCTTGATTTAATAAGACATGGTGTTCGAAACCAAAGAAAATCCCTGTCCTCTTTACTCTCTGTTGTGAGGGAGTGTAACCAGGCAGGAACGCATGTTTCCTTTTCCCTTTCCTTTGTTCTCCGGAGAAGCTGAGGTGCATCATGCACTAGGCAGAGCATCTGTTTCCAAATTAGAATCACCTTAAACTGCCAGGTACGGTTGTTTATGTATGAGTTACTATTTGCACGTACGCCACTGACATGGTTGCAGGTACACCTAATTTCCCGAGCCCCAGTTATGCTTTGAAGCCTCTGCAGCCCTGCTCTCGTACGTTGTCAGAGCTTGTTTCTTTTTTTCAAGCAGTTCGTCTCTGCTGCAGTGCAGGACAGGTAGTGCTGGTACTCCTTCGGGGATATGGACTCCTCTGCTGACTGAATTTTTTTTTTTTGTTGTTGTGTTTTTTACCCCCTCTGCAAGAACTCTAGAGAAAACAAAGTTTACAGAGCTGCAACTCAGCTAAACTGGAACAGTTCCTTCACCCTTAACTTTACTCAACACTTGAGGCGCTGATAAAGGTGAATACAATTAGAGAGGCCGGTCAACAGGAGTTGACCGGCCTCTCTAGTGCCCCTCAGGCTCAAGTTACACACAAGTAAAAAAAAAAAAAAAAGTCATAACAGCTCGTGTCCTTGACTGGGGCCAAGTTTCTGGAAAGACAAACGACAAACGTGACTCTTTGCGGCAAGTGTTACCCTCGAATAAAGGATCAAAGATTTTAAAATGTGCCTTGCACAAAAAGCCCAAACCTACCTGAGTGGTTGTAAACACGGATGCATCTAAGTGATAAACGATATAAACACAGCTCATGATAAAAAAAAATCCTCTCGATATGAAAATGAGAAACTTTGATATACTCGGTAAGAATATTGCTCAACAACAAACTCCCAACCAATCACGTGAGAAAAAACGAATCTCCCTTTCGCCAATCACACTCCATTTCCCTGTGGAAAGTCCTGGCCTGAGAGCTGGACCAGCTGGTGTCCTCTGATGTGTTACCAACCATGATGCACTGATTTAGTTTCCCTTCATTTGGGTTAACACATAAACATGGCAGAAAACAAACAAAATCGCTTCACGGATGAGGGCTATTTTTCTTCAGGGTTTCCCATTAATTAATCTGTAACACAGACAAACACATTGATAATGGATCCATCTGTCTCTAGCTGTTTTCAGACATGAACTCGGAGCAGAATTGTGGCCGGATATTCTCCAGAGTTTGTCGTCCACAAATGACGGACGCGGCGGGAGGTTGTCAGAGTCGGATGCGTCGTACGCAGCAGGAAAATCTCCAGGAAATTCTGAGGCGCCTGGGTACAGCATGCAGGGGGCAGGACATAACGATCTCTCCGCTGTGGAAAGCAGTGTTTTCGTTTACAGTCATCAACACGTCTACCCCCTCTCTGTGAATTCTCTGGAGATTTTCCTGCTGTATTCTCGTTTCCTGGAAACTTCACCAGGGGTCTGGCAGGAAAAGTTGCAGACAACGGTCCAGAGCAACATTTGCTGACATTTGCGTTCTCATACAAACAAACTCCTCTTGAGAAGTTCAATGTCAGGACTTCAGTGCGTGTCTAAAGCAGCTATTGTCCGACTGAGCATAGTGAGCACCAGGTGGACCATCAAAAAATCCCTTGGTTTGGTCCTCAGCAGGCAGGTAGGAGGCGGCATAGCTCCCCCTGCACTGTTGTTTGTGTTACTTTATTATTACCTTGGGAGAAACGCAACCCATGGAATTGACTCATTTTAAAAGCAGTCTGTACTTAATCACTTGCCCTTGGTCCAGGACAATGCCAAGGTAATTCACAATGGACATGCATATTTGTTGCCGTGAATGACACATGAATGAACATCCGGAGGAAACCCACACAAACATGACAACATTTAAATGCTATACTGAATGGCTTCAGTAAGGCTCGGAGCAGCGACCGGCTGTGAGGCACTGAGTCTAGGTCCCCCCCCATCACTGAACCACAACCAGCTGAATAAAATGAACACGTACGTGTTTGGAGATTGGTGATGACTGTGCCGCTGGTGAGGGGTCCTTTGGTGGCGTAGAGGGCTACAGAGTAGGCAGTGCTTGGCTTAAGGTTGGACAGCTGGTGCTCCTGCTTGTTGCCTTCCACAAGTAAAGTATCAGCTGTCACTGCATAACAGAAGTAAAACACACACAGACACACAGACACACACATGAGGTTTACATGGTAACTACATTTACACCACCCCACACACCTTCTGTTTTCAGTTTTGTCTAAATAGATTACATTTAATCTCTTTGATGGCTGATTTGAAACGCAAAGCCTACACTGTTTAACCACCGTTTGGGTTTTTTGTTTTTGTTTTTTAATCTAGAGGATTTTTATTTTGGATTTATTGAAATAAACTTTTGGGGACTATTCTGTAAAACAGAGGTACACTACACACATATTGTGCACTAAAATATGAGACAACAGAATATCTTTGCATACAATACTGAGGAAACATTCTTCAGCTTTGTTCATATGTAACTACATATTCCAACAATCAGTTGAAGGTATTTTCATGACTAAGGCATATGACTCATCTATCTGACAATTTTCTCAGCAACCAGCATTCTCAGTGTTAAGAAACCGCCTCAGAGTTGACTGTGAAAAATCTCTTATTGAGAAAATAAATGTAGTACATTACAATGGAACAACATCAAATTGACTACAGAAGACATTTAATATAGCTGCTCTAGTGTCAACTACTCACTGACATCAACTTGTTGGGTCATAGTTTTTAATTTCTAGTGATAAAGTCGAAAGCAATGAAACTGATGCTAAGCATGCGACAAACCATATTTTTTGTTTTCTATTTTGCTTAGGATGTTATACGGGTCTTCTTGGTTGCCAATAAAAATGCAGGACAACACAAAATGAAATATGAGATATATTGACCTTGGTTTTAATACATTTACACTCAAGGGAATTTGTCCACAACTTGCATTGCAGTTTGTGTAAACCCTGGCGGGGCTGGTTTTCAGATATGTGGCCCGCATATAGATACGGTCTCTGTATCTGAGATGATCTGGCTGCGATCCAGTCAGTCAGGGTGTAATTTACACATTGATTCCTGCAGCTGAGTAATACAGATTTCAGTGGATAACTGCAGGCTTGGCTCCATTAGAGGTGTCGTGTGTCCATGAAAAAAATGCTTCCCATAACATTTTCTCAAGTCAGACAGTAAATAAGTGACGTTCAAATTTCGACTGGTGAGTTTAATATCTATTTGCAAAGACTAATGAAACAGTGGGCAGTCTTTGTTTGAAAGATGTGATTTCTTTTGAGCCATTTTACAGTTTCACATCTCAGCTGTCTAACTGTGCACGCCAGGTGGGGTTGCATCAGAAACGTAGGCCACGATGTTCATGCCATGGCTTAGTAGTTTCACCAAGCACAATGGCACGAAAACAAGACAAATGGATCTATGTTGCCTCAAAGGACCCATCACGCTGATCTCACTTCTTAATGGGAAAACCTGGATGGAACCTGTCACATCTCCACATGCTGCACCTGAATGACCTAAAACAAATCTGCTCATTACACTCTGACTCTGCGGGGGGATGTTACCGCAGTCTGCGCTATGATGGTACTCAGTGAATATATTGTTTTTTCTCAGGAATAAGTTGTAATGTAAATTAGACACCACCTTTCATTGCCGAGTGCTTCATGAAACAAAAACATTAACAATACAGACACTGGCGTCAGTACAAAAAAAACAACTCTACACACTGTAGCCAGTGTAAGGAGAACACTAGTGGGGATGTAAAAGTGAAAATGTCGCCTGGATTTTTCATTATTTGCATTTGTGCAGTGGTCACATGACATTGGAGAAAACAAACACACACAAAAAACACGGAAGTAATCTAATTCTTATCTTCCTTCTGAATCCATCCATCCTTCTATTGTCTAACAAACCGCAAATTAATGAGAGTTTTGAAAACTTACCCTGGTTGTGAGTGAGCGTCAGCACATAGTTGTCAACATTGGACAGAGGAGAAGTCCACCTGAGCAGGGCTCCTTGTGGAGTGATGTTGAGGGCCGTCAACTCAGCTGGCATGTCCATCGCTAGGATGACAGCAAAATAAAAATATAAAACCATTGAATTTTATAGCAGACTAGGTCAAACACTATCATATGGCTTGAAGATGTACAGTCGAGGTGGTCGTAGAGAGGTGTGCCTGTGGAGAAAACACTGGGGACTCTCTTTGACGGAAAGTAGCTGAGATTTTTCGCTGGGTTCTTTCTTTAAATTTTTTTTAAAAAATGGCCAAAGTGATCTGAAGAGCCGAGAAGCAACAAAGAAGCTAACCTGGCAACGCTGCCCGTGAAAGCCAGCTTAATGATGTAATGGAAGCATCTTGAAAAAGCAATTTGGAAAACTCTGACAAAGGACCAGCCGGCCAATGTTGTAACTTCATCACTTAGTCGGCCAGTCACCACTGTGGCGGTACAGCCAAAAAAACAAACAATATACAAAACTGTCTGTTTCAAAAGCCGTTTTCAGTAACATACACCTAATATGGCAGGTTTGGGATTACACCATACACAACTAAGATCCACTCACTGCAGGGCCTACTGTATATTTAGACAAAATGTTCAATATACATCACCCAAAAATGTTCAAAACCTACATTAGATTTTATGCAGAAAATAAAAAATAATACTATTAAAACGTGTTCAAATGTATTTCAACTGAGTAAAAACACAAAGACAATTCATTTACAATGATACCAAATTGGAAAAAGCAGCAATTCCTGACATGTAAGAAACTGGAACCAGTGAGGAGGAAGTCATTTTTTGTACATTTTGGATTCAATTTCATTCAATTCAATCTTATTTGTATAGTGCCAAATCACAGCATATATTATCTCAAGGCACTAACTCAAGGATTGTAATATAATTGCAAAGAGACCTATGATATAATTTACACTACAACATTTTTTCAATAGAAAACCATAATTCCACCTGCATCTGAGTTACAATTACAATGACCCTCTGTGGCATTTGGATAAGTTTCCTCAGTTCTTACACATCAATAGAGAAATTATTATTTTGGCTTATGCATCCAAACAGGCAGCACAAACTCTCACATGTTCTCCTGAGCAAACCGTTTCCGCAGCCTCTTCCTAATTCCATTCTCAGACTGCTGGACATGTCAAAATTGAGTTTGGGTTTAATTATACCTTTAACCTCAGTGTTTCAACCTCGATTTCTCCTTAGGCGTGTTATTTTGGCTCAGCAGAGAGCGTGGCAGGAGAACACACTACGCTGCGTACACAGAACACTGCATGTGTTCCCAAGCTCTGCCCGGGTGAGCTAATTAATATTGCCCTGCCCTCATCGAGAAAAAAAAGAAGTGCTCATTAGCACATCGAAATGAGTTAGTCTTTCTTGTCACTGTAATAGATGAACAAACCTAATTAAAATCATTACTTCAATTGCAAAAAAGGTTTAAGTGAATTTAATGGAGGCTTGCCAAGTCAATTAGATTGGCAATGGAGATAGAGTAGAGGTGGCCAAAAAAAATATATAAACGGGTCATCCTCTTTCATCAGAGCCTGTGATAATCCAATCATTGCTCTCAATCTCCTGATTGCACCGGTGAATCACAGGCTGCAGCCAACTGCGTCACGCCCGCACTCGGATCTGTATCTGAGAGTGAGGCTCCAGTGCTTACCGTCACGGGTGGGTTTAAAAAAAGGTTTGAAGAAAAAAAAAAAACAAGAACAAAGGATGCGGCGCAGTTACATGATGATGGGAAGCTCCACACGATGGCACCTCGATTGTCAGCTGCCAACAGGCCCAGCCTGAGCATGCTATCCTGCTAAATCTATCCATGAATACAAAAGAAACATGGACATTGAGTTAAAGAACATGCGAATTTAGCAGCCTCCTCCAGCAAAAACCTGATGTTCCTGCAGAACAGTAACACAACACAGCACTGACAACAGAGCAACTCCCAAAATGATGTGTCAGTAACACAATAAAGCACAAACAGGATTTTTCCGCATTGTTCTAAAAGCTGTAAAAAAATTGTTTGTTTTGAGAGAGGGTCAAATTGATATATTTATTGAACTACATTAATTTGCATACACTATATCAATATATCATGCTCAACCTCTCAACGTCTAATTTAGCTTCTGAGCTAATGTGAGTTAAAGGAACCACATTATATAATCCAAAGTAAAACTGACTGATTCCAATTCTCTGCAAGCTTTAGCTGGATGTGATTTGTTCTTTTCAAATATGAGCACAGTACAATATTCTGAATATCACAATATCACAACTGCACAATTTAATAGCTTTCTAATAAAAGACATTGGTTGATAGTTCTGTTTTTCTGTTTGTTTTCATATGTTCCTGCCTGGAGGTTTCTAGCCAATGTGTTTGTTTCTGAAGCTGAGACTTCATGTGTCTTGGGGGAAAACATTTCACAGAGGGGGACCAATATATTTAATGAAAACCAAAGCTGATAAGTCACAGAGTGGCCCTTATTCCACTTATAATATTCATTTGGCTAAAGCCACGTTTGCTTTCTGCTGTGGAAAACAGAACGTGTGTTGATTGCTTCTCGCAGAGGCTTTGGTTCCTTTTGAAGCCTACGTTGCTCCGGCCTTGTGTCAGTGTATCCCCCCTGTGAATCTCTGTGCCTCTCGACTCTCGAGCTTGAAGAGAGTGCAGAGCTCCAGCACTTCTGCTTCAGCACATCTCACCCCACAGTCCACTGGTCGTCTGCAAGGGTGCAGGGTTTTGATATTGATGTGGAGCTGCTGATATTTGTCTCTGAGGTCACGCAGCTTCCCTGGTGAACACCTCGTTCTTTGCTCAAGACTTCCAGCGAGGGTGTACGAAAAACGGCTCGCTTTTGTTTCCTCCAGTGCAATTGTTTTAAAGATGTTTAACTCCACTGCCAACTTTGCCTCAAGTGTCTTCAGACTCAGGGAGGCAGCTACGGATTTCAGTACCCAAATCGGTGGACTGAGTGATACATCTGCCCTGTGAAGTGTTACAAGTGTATCTTGCAGGTAGATAGAGACATCAGATCTTTTCTTCCAAGGCCTCAAAAATGAGTCCCAGGTTGAGCATGAGGGTTCGACTTCAGAGCTGACAGCATTAAAAAAACATGACCCTCTCTGTAGAGCTTTGTCCAGCCTGGTCCACAGTGCTTCAGAAAAGTGCTTGTCTCGGGCCAGACAGCTTCCACCGTTCTGTATCTGGTAGCTACCAACCTTGTGCTCAAACATTGTCCTCTGCATTGAGGAGAAGAGTCTCAAAACAAGCTGTCAACTCTCGGTTCTTCGCAGAAGCATAATGGGGGCTGTACAGTTTATCGAAGAGTGAAATTGATTGAGCCCTGCAGCCCCCTCAACACCTCAACACCTCAGCACCTCTGACTCTCAGCTTGTACAGTGCAGATGTAGATGCCAGGAAACTGGTTGACGACTCTGCTTGCCACATCTGACTTGCTTCCCAACATCACTAAAGCACACGTTAAAAAAAAAAAAACGAGCCGTGATTGAGATTGTTTGTTGAGCCATTCAGAACTTGGATGTCTATGTTTGTTGCAGTGCCAGTATGGCCTTACCGATTTTACGATTCCATAAACGGCTCTAAACACCCTGTCAGCGGTCAAAAACCGATCCCTCATCATCTCAGCAGTCAAGGTTTCCATTATTTTGTGTTGCCCTTTTCACTATTTTCCCTGCTGCCTTGTGAAAGTCTGACGTTCTGTATTTTGTTACACAGATACTGTAGTAGTGCACTTCTTAGATATGCCGGCTGCAACCACCTTCACCTTGATCCACTCCTCTGCTGTTTAATCTATTTTTTGCCCCTTGAACAATGTTTCAGGGGGATTTACCAAATTCCGAAATAATTATTACTTTGTATTTTTTTTTGCCTATCAAGGGTCCCTTGAAAATCAACTACGCAGTTAATGCAGTGGTGTTTGGAGCGCCATGGAGTTTATAGCAAAGCAAAAACAAAATCAGTGGCTGAGATATATGTGGCTACTGCTTAGGTCTTGTTTCAGAGCCTCAGTGTGTATAGGTGCAGCTCTGAGGGAAGGAGATCGATAGACAAACAGGCAGAGCATGTTGCAGTTTGGTCTCTCACTTAGCTACAAAATACAATTTTCAACCATGAGTGAGGTGAGGGGACAGCAAACAACAGACTCCGAAAGAGAGAGCTGCAAGCCATAAACAGCTGTTTCCTGCTGATTGTATTGTAAATGGTTGGTTTGCTATAACATGTCTGAATATTATGTGAGTAAAACTGAGCATTTGTGCATTGTTGAATATGGCACTTCAGGAGCACGCAAGCAGTGTTGGTTCTCCAAGAGGTCAGTCTGCTTTGTGTCATGTCTGTTGTCATTATGTAGACCAGCCGACGGTACAGTCAGTCAGACACGCTGGGCAGGTTTCCTCCCCGGTCAATCTGTGCATCTGCTCTCATTACTGCAGGAGCTGCACTGCCCCACTGTACACAACATCAGGCCATCAGTGTGTATGTGTGTCCTCCGTATTAACCCCAGAGCTACACTGGATGTGTTTGCGAAACAATACTAGTACTCATGAGAGGCAGACCACAGCCACACCAATAATAGTACACAATCTACTGTATCAGCTGCAAGTGAATTGTGGTGTTGTGAAGCTGCGGGGGAACTTTTAAATGCTAAATTTTGATTATATATATACTCTGGCTGGAGGTAAACATAATTCCTAATAAATGTATTTGAGCGGTGAGACACATCCAATCATTATACCCAATCACCAGGCAAATATTAGTTATTTGTTTTGTGGTATTCAGCGCCTGAACCTGATTATATAAATGATCATTTGCTAATTCAAAGGGTGAGAGAATTAAAAACCTATGTCATTATCTAACAGCATTAACATCTGCTTCTAAGGGAATATTAAGATGATTTTCTCTGAGGGCGCAGGCATGTGGAGTTAAGAGTTAAGTTATTATTATTATGTCCCTTATCCATAAGTTTCAATTCATGTCTACTTTATCTCCCTTGGTTCCCTGAAAGATTGAACTTTTGTGGGGGTTAATTGTTAAAAATAAAGTAAGCAAGTTCTCCTTTCTTTTGAGATATTGGTATAAACATTGAACAAGCATGGACTTCAACAGTCTTTCTCCAAACTCCAGTTTTAGGAAGATTGATACTTTACTAGGGGTCCTGACACTTTGCTAATGAGCACCGTCATTAGCCCTGAAACAGGCCTTCACACGGTCCATTTAGTGTCAGCCCTGCATATTTATCTTAGATTAGCAGTACCTGCTGTGTTAGCAAAATAAAATATGGCCTCCCGATTTTTTTCCCCCACATCCCCTTTGACTATAATTTATTTTAAAAGTGAAGTAAGTAGCAATTCAAGTCATTACACACTCAGCCACGTTTGATTATTCTTCCAGTCCCATGTTCATGTATTGTTGTTGAAAGTGGTATTAAAATGTCCCTGGTTGGGCACTGTGTGATGTGAGGAAAATGTTATTTACCATTTCTAACAAGCTTGACTTTGTCATGTTCTTTTCAGGCTATTACAGCCCCAACGGCTCTGCTCATTGTATGTACACTGGGACTGTTAGAGGAGGGAGCTGATGATAAAGAGAGAGCAAGACAGAGGCGAGAGTGAAAGTGAGTGGCAGAGACTCTTTTGGCTTCGTCTGTCTTACGGGATTCTCGAAACCTGGCAGCTCCTGGTGAATCAGGCCTCATTGGCATGCAAACACACCCCCTGCTCTCATCTCTCTCCTATTCTGTGCTCTCCTCAGTTTCCGCACGCACACACACACACACACACACACACACACACACACACACACACACACTCTAACACAGAGGATTATGCATACAGCTCTGAGAGAGTGTGCTAATCTTTGGTAAGTGAAATTCTTTTACAGAAAAGAACAGTGTTTCGTATTTACATGCACATGTGTGCAAGTGAGGTTTAATGTTTCCCTAACGTACGATTCAGTGCTAAGTTGTGTCTTTGAAAGTGAGAGAGCTTCTCACTTATAATGATGAATTGGGAAGACAGGGGGAGAGGAAACAGAAAGTGGGCAAAAAAGAAAGAGAAAGAGTGAGAGATACAGCGAGGCATAACAATACACTGAGAAAAAGGTATAAGGAGATAAGCAAAGGGGGGAAGGCAGAGAGAGAAATGGAGGAGGGTGAGGTGGAGTTGGGTGGAGGTTACCAATTACTGGGTCATGGACTGGACAGTTTAATCTGTTGCAGCAGCAAAGATTGCACCTCCTGCAATGTCAGCTGGACCCTTAGATTCTGCCTGATGTCTGTGTGTGTGTGTGTGTGTATGCGCGCATGAGTGTGTTGCTCTTCTTAGTACAAATCTCCTGCTGCGGAGCTGTTGTTGTAGTGGGAAGAACAATTGGCCCTGAAAGTGCAGTAAACAGGGATTAAAGCAAAAAAGAAAGTTGGGGGAATGTGTAATTTGACATTTTAGTTTGGTCCATGTCCCATCCACTACTATGGAGGAAGTGGGATTTATGACCCTCAATGCAGCAGTCCATCTTCATATACAGTCAATGAAGCCTCATTGGGGTAAAAAGAGGAAAAAAGATCCAAAGATTGAACCTAGCATTTTCAACTGCAGTCTCTGTGCCGACTGAAGCTGATGGGGGGTGGTTGTTGTACCGACTAGTTAAGGCAAAAAATAAGAATAAAATTCCTCCCATGAATCATCTGCCATGAAGTCTTAATAATGTTTCATCATTAGCTCCCACCTGTGAAGACCGAGTTGCTGACCACTTTGCTCTCCTGACTCCCTCTGACAGCGTTGAGGCTGATCTCATATTCCGTAGCGGGAAACAGACTGGACAAGGTGTAGTTGGTCACATCACTGTCAATCACCACGCTGTCCACTCGACCTGCAGGAGACACCGGAGAGAAGCATCGTATGTCATATTTCTTCATGTACAGGGTAAACTGCTCAGTCAACTGTTGTAAATTTTGCCTCACAGAGTAAATATTTAATCAATGACACATTTTAATTAAAAATTTTATTAAATTTGGCTGATAAAATGTTAGAATTAATTATGTATAACAGGGTGTGTGACAGGGTGCTCTGCTGCGGAATATCTTACATCAGAGAGACCCGCGATGGCAAATGCCATGTTCATTTAACTGTAACAAGAAAAAAACTGTGCCACATACATGTTAATATAATAAACACCTTGGTATTAAAATACAATGGAGGCAAACATCACAATATGTAAAAATATACACTACCTCTGACTGACTGGTAAGACAGCTTATAGTATTCGAACGAAGCCATCGGTTTGATCCAGGAGATAGTCACTGCGTCTTCAGTCACATCTGTCACCATCACCTCTTTCGGTGGGTCTATGCCTAGAAGGGCGGTGATGGGTAACTGCTTGTTAATAATACAAAACATACTCACTCAATCAGTTTATTCAGATCCCAGAGGTTCAATAGGAGCAAAGTAAGTGGTATATTACGAGGCAAGTTCAGGCAACTACATAAACATCAAAAGGAAACCAGCGTCGTTGAAAGTCCTCCTACTTCAGTAATTCTTGTATGGGTAATTTTTTATCTCCTCCTCATTATATTTACGTAAACAGACCTGTCCTTTGTCTGTGGAAGAACTTTGATTTAAAATGTAATGCAAATCTCTCTCTTCCAGGAGAAATCCAGTTCCACAAAGCTATAAGAACAAACATTTACTACTCACAAGACTGAGTTGCCATGGAAATGTTATGGAAAATGCAATACGAGCAAACAATTGGCAGAAGAAAGGGGGAAGAAAGAGGAAGAGGAGAGATGGAGATCTTTTCCATCTCTTGTTATGGACAAGGGGAGAAACTTGTAAACCAACCACACTCCACCTTTGCCACTTTGAGAAGAATAATCGTTGTTATTCTCAAGCACTGGGGTCAATTTATAACTGTTGACTTTGAACTCATTTAAATTCCACGCGTATGAAACACAGTATCAATTTTAATAAGTTGCGATTATGCATTCATGCATATCTTACTATTTGTGTTTGCTGTGGCAAAGGTGGCAGCCGAGAATAATGACTAAACACTTCATTTTCTGACGAGGTTTCCTGTAGGTTACTGGGTAGCGCTGTCAGAGATATCTACTACCGTTACTGTGTCCCTGTAGAAGATCACAATTCAAGGTTCTCAGCGTAAGCTAATAATAAATGTATAAGGGAACAAAGGACTTCCTTTACACTGACCGCAGCTGGACATTCACATCAATGTGAACCAACTTGCCAACAACAACTGTGGTTAAAACCTGTGGGAAAGCGACAAGGTCCGAATGTTGCAAGCACGGCGAATGTAATCCTAAAAGCACATGCTCCCACTGTGCGGTCTCTCATCAGCGCTTACATTCACAAATGCAAGATCAAAGTGGGACACCAAAATTACCACAGCCTAAAGACAGGTGCCTGAAATAATGTACATCTGTCTCAAAATCCCCCGTCCAATTTCATCCTCGAAATCTGCTTATCACCATGTGTGGGTGCATGTGGAGAGAGACAGAGAGAGAGAGAGAGAGAGAGAGAGAGAGAGAGAGAGAGCAAGAGAGAGAGAGGGGCGCTGCCATGGTTTTATATGAATCTGGCACAAGAAATCAGATGACAGCATGCAGGTGTCTTTGGCACTGATGCAAGGTTAACGTCTGTATTGTTCAGTGCTGACACCCCTATTTTTGTCTTCAGCCCTTCTCATTTTCCCCTTTGATAATATTTCTTTTGTCCCTCTTTCTAGAGAAAAAATAAGCAGAACATCTCTTCTGTTTTGCTCATTTCTTATTTCTCAGGCAGGTTGAAATACTGACCCTCTTCTAATTCATCCTCTAATCAAAAGAAATGTTCTGAGACTCCTTTCCATTCAGTAAACAGTAACGCTTCATAATGTTATAATAATTTTCAACTGCACAGATTGAAACACAGCTCAGTACAAACAGAAGCAGACACCTGCTCTTACACGTAAGTCTACAGTAACAGTTTAAGTCTGTGCTTCCCCTTTCTCTTCTTCTCTACGTCCTCCTCTTTATTAGAGTGCCATTCATCAGCTGTTTCTCAAATAGTCCCCAGAGGTAAAATAGCATATTTGACTTTAGAATAAACAATGGGACATTATTTAGACTGCTGTTGACTCAAATGCACGTGTCAAAAGAAGACGAGGGTGGTTTTTGGTGCTGAGTCTCTAAGTCTGGCAAAGAAAACAAGCAGAAAATAAAAACCTTCTATGCAGACCTCTAATTGCAAAACTCATTCTGCTGTATCTCTGTGCAAATGACATGCGCAAACAGCCTATTCCCAAATACATATTTAATTTAAAATCACTCTCTCTTTCCATTTCTTGGACAGATTTCCCCGTCTTCCCCTTCTCGCTTCACCTCACACGTGCTAATTCACCACTTTGCCCGTCCCTGTAAAAAAAATCCTCTTTTCAAGTTTTTCTTCTTAATCCAAAATGGAATTCAGGGACATTCCTGATACACCTGTCTCTATAAATGAAGAAAGGATTAGTCAATTAATAAGTTTGTTGAACAACATCAACAAAAATCTGTGACTATTTTGACTACAGATTAATTGCTGAAGTTATTTTACAAGCACAGAATATCAAACATTGCCTTGTTACAGCCTCTCAGGCGTGAGGATTAGCTGCTTTCTTTTGACTCGAGTATGGTCGCAGATTGATCTTTAAGTTTTGGGGTGTTGTTTGGGCAAAACAATTTCCTAAAAGACATTACTTCAGAATTTAAAATATTGTTAGGGACATTTTCATAAAAGTCTAATAGCATTACAGACCAAAGAAACAGCAAATGAATCTATCTTCATATACAGCCCTTAACTTGATATGATGATAAGTTCACATGTAAAGAACAATCCACGCACGCTGGCCTTGCATGAAAAACAGTAGCATGAAGCAAGGATGCGTAAATGCTTGCACAGAGCTCATACAAAGCCACTGCCCTTCACTATGCTGCTCATGTTTATCTGTGTTCAGCAGTGGCAAACCTTAGACACCAATTTTCCATGAAATCGAGCAGCTCGCTCACCTGTAGTGAGAGACGCTGTGATAGGCTCAGAGGTAACATCCCCCTGAATTGTGATTAGACTGATGGTGTACGGAGTGGACGGCAGCAGCCCCTGGACCAGTGACCTTGTCTTGGAGCCGTCCAGCGTCACCTTAGAGGTGTCGGTCCCGTCGGCAGAGCTGTAGCTTAGGATGAAGAGGTCAGCGGGCGGTGCTGGCGCGCTCCACGCCACCGACACAGAGTCTGAAGTCACCTCCGACAAGTAGAGGTGGGTTACGGGTCTGATTCCTGCAGTAACGGAAGGTCCGGTGGTCATTTGAGAGTTTTTCAAGGACAGGTACGAAGCCAGACAAGGCCAAGAAAAGAAGAAGAGGAATACAAATCAACTCCTGCCATCATTAAAGAGATGACAAACAAGCAATTCAGTGATGTATTGAATCAGCTCTGGGTGGTATAATAGATCATTAAAAATACAGTTGAGAAGATTAGCCTGGATGTGTAATCTTGATGGAGCAGGTGAGAGACAGAATCGACCACAATCACGGAAGTAAAAATGTAATTGGTCGTAAAAAGAAATAAAGAGAGAGAGAGAAAAAACTAATGAGTCCACCATGAAGATGAAGATGAAGATGTGATGAGACAGTTCACAGTAAGAAAATGGAGAAATGATGATGATAGTAGAAGCTGTTGTCAAATTGTTTGACCTGGACAGGAGATGATGATGATGATGACGGTGATGAGCACGAACTTGTGCAACAGCTGACACAGCAACAAATGGAGGAGGATTTCAGTTTGATTAGCCACGTGTTGATGTGACATCGACTTCTCAATCCAGAATAAAGTCATCCTCTGGAGTCCTCACTTGAAACCATCCTTTACGCTGACCTGTGTTTATGTTCCTCTCTTCTTTTTGCTGGTGAACCTGCAGCTGGAGCTGGAGCCGCTCTACCTTTTTATTGTCCTTCACCAATTTACTGTATTACTGTCCTGTGCAGTCAGCAGGAATCTGTGTCTCACCATGCTAGTGGTGTGCACGTGTGTCCATGTGCGCAGAGATGGCAGCAGATGTGTAACACAGCACAAGAAGACACTCATCCAAACCACGGCAGCACTGACAGTCATGGCTTCAAAGACAGAAACCATGAATATGGATTCAACGTGGCAGAGGAAGGAGGGGAAGTGTAATTGTTGATGTAATGAGACGGCCATGGTGGTGGTGGTGGTGGTTATGATGATCACGGTTGTTCAAGATGATAATGACAAGTCTGTTAAATCAAAAGCCGGTGAGATGCAGCAAAAATGACCACAAGGGAGAGACGTAGATGGGTGTGTGAAGAAGAAGAGTCACATCTGGTTCAGGCCATGATTTGGATTTTATGGCACAGGAGAGGTTGATTCCTAAAAGAAGGGACCTTTTACAGATGAAGTTACAGAGGTCGACTTTTCATGTAAGTTTTTTCTCTGATTGCATGATTCAGGTATTATTCCAGATATCTGCTGTTAACCATTCTCGGGTTGGTTGTGTTCTCAGTATCTTACACCGCTTGAATTATGGTAAATGGAATGGGGCTTCATCTAAGTCAATGGGACTAAGAGTCATTATTTATCATCCTCTTCCAAAACAGGCAATACTAAATCACTTCATAATGTTAATGGTTGGGGTGTGACAAAAAGCCCTGAACTTTTCACAAAGTAATTTACTGTAGATAATGAAAATAAAGTACATTCCCTTTATTTAAAGGTTTTCTCATTTCTGCTGGTGTTAGCCTTTTATATCCACACAGCTTAGCAAAAGAGTATGAATTAATGAATAAACAAATAAATCATGTGTAAACCAACAATCCTCCGTTGCTCTCCGAGTGATGTATGAGCGAAAAATGGCAAATAATGAGGTTTGCAGATAACTACTTACAGCGACTTGTATACTGTAGCACACAATCCAATCTAAGACACAAACTGAAGGTCAGACAGTGGAGCTCGAAAAGCAGTTTAAGCAGTTTAAGATTGAACTTTGTATTATTCAACATGTTTTTTTATCTCCTGATGGTGAGTTCACCTGAGTACAGGAAGATAGATGTTGCCAATATGGCCAAGTGAAAGGTGGATGAGAAGATGACAGGTGATTAATTATTTTTCCTCCGATTCTCTTGATCTGTCATTTTATCATCCTCTCATCTCCCCTTTCCAGATGGTTAGAGAGATGTTACTGAAGGAAACCAGAGATTACAAAAGACGATGAATGCGTCGATGACCGTGATGGCTATGACGGTGTCGACAACCTCCTGGTCACGGTGAAGAAGAGAGGAGTTGATGAGGATGAGAGCGGTGGAGAAACGTGTCAGATCTGGCAGCAGGTAAGTGAGTACATGCCCGTCATTTTGACACCTTCGTTTGTGCGACTGAAAACCACATCAAGCTTTCTGTGAAAATAACAGAGGACCAACAAAGCTGAGCAGACTGACAAGCGGTCTGACATAGAGTCGGACAGACACTAGTCTGGAGAAAAGACAACTAAGTTGTGATTGAAATTCTCAGACAAAGTGCAGCAGTGCAGGCAGACAGCACCACGCATGACAGGGAAACTAAGAAACTGTTGTTGAAACGGAAACAGAAACACATATCTAGACGACAAACAGAGGCACAATTAGGGGACACTTGTAACAAGCTCATTAGCCGACTTTACTTATTTACCACGACTAATGGCTTCTCGAAAGTCTTTTATGGTCCTCCATTTTCCTACTCGCCTTACAGGTACCTGCTGGTCATTACACTCATCGTTCAACTTCCTTTAAGCACCACTGTTGTTCCAACCGTTCTGTTGCTTTCTGCAGTAATAGGCTGATCATTCACGTCTTTATCTCACACACTCAGGAGTGAATTGCATTATAGTTTTATTTGATAATGTAATGGTTTAAACACAGCGAGGCAAATGGGAGGATCGGTGGTATTTCACAGGATATTAACGCATCCCTGCTCAATCTTTTCATCCATAGATGTGTCTCTTAAAATAAACTGATGTTGCAGGGATGCTTCGTATTAACGCACAACAAACTAATTTGTACAAAAGTATCACTATTGGCTGCGAGTTAGCGTGTTGCCTTCACCTGTGAATGCGTCTATGGTAGCTGCAGTGCTCTGCTGTCTTCCTCGACTTGCCGCTACAGTGATGGTGTACTCTGTCCCGGGCTCAAGGTCTGTCAGAGTGGTGGTGGTTACATCTTTAGGCACCGTCAGCTGAAGCAAGGCAAAGCGAACAAAACATATATATATATATATATATTTAACTTATAGACAACTTCACAACACAAGGTCACAGCCTGGTTCCCTGGAGGACAAGAGTAGTGTTTACGGTAAGCTTTTAGTACACAGCTGCAAGGCAACTTATATGTGCCGTGTCCATTATCCATTAAATGTTCATCCGTCCGGTTTCTCTACCTCAGCAGTGACGCCAGAGGAGGATGTGTGGGTGACCTTGTAGTGGTCGATGGGGCCCTGGACCACACCCCACACCAGAGTGATGGTGTTGTCGGTAGAGGCCGTCACAGTTAAATCCATGGGCACATCCAGACCTACGGGAGGAGAAGCGTGACTTCGCTGAAAGTAAATGTGCTATGAAACGATTTCAGCAAAACCATCAATGCGCCAGCCCCAGCATTATGGCATGCAGTCACTGAGGTGTGGCACGTTACCTTTTCATATTTACCTTTATGGCACTTATTCTCTGTGAATTTTAATTCACAAATTTTGCTTATCCATTACTTAATTATTTTGCCCTCCCTCTCACTTAAAGTACACAACGCCCCATGTCCGAAATGTAATGAACTGGCCAGTTTATTACATTTGTCTTTTGAAATATACAACAGGTTGTGTTCTATGTTTAGTTCATGTTGCAGTACTGCTGTACACATGCATGTCTTAGCCTTCCTCAACCAGAATACACAAAGACTTGGTTTAAGTCTGCACCAGGGCAGTTGTGTCATGTCACATCCTCATGTAACTTGTGTTGATGGAAAAATTCTCATTTTTTCTTGCTGCAATATCAGAGATCTGTTTATTCGAAACAGAAACATAACTAATGATCGAGATCATAACATTCATTGATCATTCAAAGCCATTAATGTATTCTCATCTATTGTACATCCTTTTCTTTGGTGTGGCTCTGACATCAAAAGAAAAAAAACAT
The DNA here is from genome assembly GCF_022379125.1 of Scophthalmus maximus. Lineage (NCBI taxonomy): Eukaryota > Metazoa > Chordata > Actinopteri > Pleuronectiformes > Scophthalmidae > Scophthalmus > Scophthalmus maximus. The sequence goes on from NC_061519.1 coordinate 16,985,349, forward strand.
CACTGATGGACTTCTCCATTAAACTAATGATCTGATTTTCGGCATTTCACTCTTTGTATTTTTTGTGTTCTGCCATTTTTCTCCATGCAGCAGTAAATCACCAAAATTTGATTCTCATCTTATCTTCAGCTGCACTGCCAGAACCTTCAGCCCCTTGTCAAATGGAGTTATAGGGAACAGGAGGACAGACAGAATTTCAAGTAAAGCCACGGTTAATGGAAATAACACTCTCAGCTCTCAACAACTCGCACTTTCAGAGTAACATGAGCACAACTGTGTGCTGGGCAGACAGGTGTTATCATATTATTTAAACCTATTTGAGGAAGATGCGATAGATCTAGCGCATTTTCAAAGTTCAAATAAAGTGAACAAAATAGTGAGGTTGAAAGAGCGTGCTCGCAAGGCAAATGGAGGCTTGATTTTGCAAAGTGCAAAATACCATCATGCCATTAAAATAACTGCAACTGGAGGAAAAGATGTGCTTGGCAGTCAATGTGATGGCTAAGATAAGTGGAGCACCTCCTTTTCGCTTACATTTTAAACAGAGGGTGAAATGGGGTCTTTTTCTCTTACAGCCAAACAACTCAAAACACAATAAAAATTCAAATAGCCGATCAAGTACTGAGGTAAAGAGAGGGCCATTAGATAAAATGGCACGCACTATTACGGCTTTAAAATGCTGCAATGGGCACTTTGACCCAAGCCGGCAACATTAAATAGTCACACACTTCCCTAAAATAGTACGAGTCATGCCAAAGTTGAGCTTAATTTCACTAAAATGGCTATTAATGGTTGGAACAGGAGCAGTGACCCACAGCACAAGCTGTGAATTACACGTACAATGACAAATGGGCCTGCAAACAAGCCTGCTGTGACGCTGAGATTCCCACTTAGCATGTCTTACATGCATGAGTAGATCACAGAGAAGTATAAACAGCAATTCACTCACTGGTCCTGGCATTCATGGTTGCCGGTGTACTCTGGTTGCTGCCTTTCATGGCGGAGATGCCGATGCCGTACTCGGTGCCTGGAAGCAGGTCTGAGGCACAAAGAGAAAACTGGTAACTGATTCAACTCACAATATAGGCAGAAGTAACATCACACAGGCTTGTTTCACTCTCTTCTCCACCCACAATTTTGTATTTAGGTGGGAGTTTTTTTTTTATAACAGCCCAATTAGCTCTAAATCGGAGATTAGGTCTTGGCAAATGCTGATGCACATCAGTATGATATGTGAAACCCCCCCCCCCCCCTTTTTTTTTTTTGCCAAGCACATAATTGATCACTTTCAAATCAATTCAGTGCGTGGACAGTGAGCCTCTCAAGTTACATAAATCGAGATGGAGACACGAGCAATGAGAAACAAGGAGTGACAGAGATTATTAGAGGAGAAAGTGGGGGAGGGCTACTGGGAAGGAATGAGGTTGGAGAGAACATTGATTGCAAAGGCCGAACAGAAAGACACAATGACCTTTAGTTTCTATTCTTATTCTGGCCATGCCCTTTCCAGCACTGTGGCCTTTCAGGGAAAAACAAAACATCCCAGCTGACCCCGCCTCTCCGACAGCCTTTCAATACACCTGCAGGACAACACGAATTTCTAAAGATACAATCAGTAGTCTGTCAGCCAAGTGTTAGTCTTGGAGATAATCCTTCCATGTAAAACACACAGACACAGCTTCCTCACAACACAACAGATGCATTATTACCACACGTGAATATATGATTCAAAGAAAAATGACTACAAGTCAAAGCAAGAAGAGCAGCACATCGCTGCTCCACACTCACCTGTGAGAGTGGTCTTACTGCTGGCTCCTTCATTCCGTGGTACAATGACTTTATCATACTGGTCTCCCGCTAAAGTGCTGTACACCACCTGGTAGCCCTCCACCTACATTTAAACAAGCACATTTCAACGGTTACAAGACCAAACTTAAGGTAACATCTTGGGGGGAAAAAATTGTTTGACAGATCACATTATTTTGAGCCTGCATTGCTGATGGCAGATAGAATAAATGGTAAACTCTGCATTGGCCCAGGAGGATACTTGGCTCTCTGTCAACACTCTGCAGAATCATGAGGCTGAATAAATTTGCAGCGCTAAAAGGCATCAAGAAGGACTGGCTTCATAAGTCTGGGTGTGTAGTTAGTGAGCCCTGGAAAATATCACTGTAACTGCTGAGAGAAACAACTTGATTTACTGCATTCAAATTCAGAGTAAAACATCTAGTGCTCACTTGCACCCACGGCTCTTTTTTTCTTTTCTTTTAAATTGCCATTATTGACACTTACAAAGCCGAACAAATGCAGACCCACCTGGTAGTGATATAACAGAGTTTAGAAAAACTGGAGGATTTTATTTTACGATAAAAACATCATTAACATTTACTTGGTGATATAAGGAAAACCTACGCAGGATAGTCCACTACAAATCAAACCAAATGTAGAAAAGATTACATTTTTCTAACTTTTCTACCTGCTTTTCTAGACACTTTGGTAAGAAAAAGTATCTACTATATATCAGACCATGAAAATACTCCCATTACAAGTAAATCTCTCTGTCTATATATGCTACTACATATATAATAATTTTTATATTTAGGTATATTAAACTAAATTTACCCATGTATTAATTTTGATCCCCTCTGGAGCACCATAACAGAAAAAATACTAATAAAAATATGAAATATATAAGTTTATGTAAATGTACATTTTCTCTGTGAAGTATAAGATTACAAAACTAAAATAATCAAGTACAACTTAGTCCCAATACCTGAATAAATGGACTTCCTTTTGACGCTAATATTATTTGCTGACTTAAATTTTTTTTACTATTGAGAGTATCAGAGGAAACCTTTTCTGCCTCACTGCCTCAGAATACTTGTGTACAGTAAATAGCAAATCAAAAGGATACAACAAAACTACATCCAAATGACAAAATGAAAATATTCAGCTTGTGTCTAATTACCTCTGCTTCACTGTTGTCCCATTCAAGCTCGAGGGTGGTGGAGGTCTTGGACACAAGCCGCAAATTCTTGGGGGCATCAATTTCTGAGAAGAACGATAAAGCTGACAATGTTGGGGACACTGAGACCAATTCTCAGAGATTGAGAACAAGCAAACATCAGTAATTTCAACAGCACAAGTCACAGATACAGTTGGTTTCAAATTGTCCTTTACGAGACTCAATCTGTATGTGAGATTAAGTATTAAGATTATCATCAGCTGCTACCCATATCCATTTGTAATGATATATTATGGAATTTCCTGCTGACTTTACTACATTTGAATAATATTGACGTAGTTGTTTTTGCATTATACTGAAAGCAGAGATTTTTACCTCTAGCTGAAGTTGAACAAAAGGTCATTTTGATTAAGTTGTACACACCCAGAACAAATCAGGTGTGTGTTTTTTTTCAACAAATAATGTGCTTTTTATACACAAACTTTATGGAAGTAAAACTAATCCACTGGAACAGATGTTCACCATCATATCACATATAGATAAACAGTACGGTATGCATTGGGCCATATGTCATCAACTTTTCTTCTTCCAGAGGCAGGCACAGAATCACAAACACACACACATACACACACCACTATCACCACATCTGCTTGCTGTCAGACCTCACCGGTAGTAAATTCTGTGGAAATGGATCCGCTCTCATTTCCTTTCCTCAAACCTCTGACAGACACCTCGTAACGCGAGCCAGGACGCAGAACCTGATGCGGCGGGTGGGAAAAAAAAAACAGGGACGTCTTAGTCCACTTAATCTTTTTGCATGGATTTTCCCCTTTGTTTTAGTTTTATCTGCAGACACAGACTGCAAGGAGACTGTGAGATTAGATAATTTAATAAGCATGACAAGAGCACACACATGGCGCGCGCACTCACACACACACACACACACAAAGGTTGGTACTGCTGTATGTGAGTAGCTTATATTTGAGTACTTTTTAAAAACCTAAAAGCCAACTTTCAACCCAAAGATAAACATTTAAGTTGTGAGTACTGGCGAGTTCATGCAATGTGTGATCTGTGAATGACGAACTGCTCACACACACACACACACACCTGCAGTGAATACTGGCTGAGTGTGGGCTGCAGGCGGAAGGTGGTCCGCGGCCCTTCACCTCCCACCAGGCCGTAACGCAACACGATCTGATCAATCTTCGACTTCGGTGGTGTCCACTCCACAAACGCCACCGTGTCTGACACATCCCGCACGATCAGCTGAGTGGGGCCATCAATCACTGTGGAAGAAATAAGCATTGGGTGTCTTTTCGCTATTGTTATGAGCCAAGCAGAGTCACTGGGGTGTAATCTTTTGGTCAACCTTTCCATCTATAGCTGCAACACGTTTGGACAAGGGCTGGGTATGATTTGACATTTTTATTGTCAATTTGTCATCTTTCTATCTATCTTATCTATCTATCTATCTATCTATTTACTCTCTATCTATCTATCTATCTATATCTATCTATCTTGGAAACACTAATATAAGGGTTATCATCTACAGTAGACAATGTTTGGCTCAACATGACTTTTATGATTAATAATCAAAACAGAGCAACTACTTGATCAGACACATTATGTTCCATTTCTACTTTGAATAAATTAAAGACATATGTCTTCAAAATTCAAAGTTTTTTTCTAAAAGGGTAAAAACTAAACTTCTCAAATATTATATGTTGTCTAACTACAGGCAGCTGTAAATAATCTTGGCCTATATAACACACAGACTCGGCCAAACTCTGATTAAAACGCAACAGAATCAAAGAGTTAGTCTGATGCCAGATTCTGGCTTGGACAAATTTCAGTCAACACTCACAGGAAAGCTAAAAAGGAAAATGAAAGGATGGACCCTTCATGTCGGTGCTTCAAGCTTCAGAGCTGAAGACGTGGATTTTTGTTATCAGAAAATGCCGTTCTCTGACAGCCAGGCATGTAAAACTTATCTGACCTGACACACGCTGAGGCTACGGGCTTTATCTATGCAAGGTGGAAACCATAAGCCAAGTTTCTTCAAGCCGGAATTGCCGGAAAACATCACTCAATGGGTGTGAAGAGTTGAAAACACGTCGGGTGGGATGGGAAAAAAACAAAAAACTTGACATGAGAAAAAACTTCTCTACACACTCATTGTTGAGTATCAATGCCAATATAAAGACATTTCAGTCAGAGTTATGAGCTGTTAGAGTATGCGATAATTAGCACTCTGTTTCATTAACCTCTCAATTACCTCTTTCCACATAAACGAAGGTGTGACATCTGTTGCTTTAGCAGATGTCTGTGGAAATGCAGGGGCTTTTGAATTTCACACAAACACTTTTCCTTGACGAATGCTACCGCTGTTAAACGGGGATCAAAGCTACGAAACTACATGGCATTCACGCGCAGTTTAGGACAGTTCATTAGGATGATTATCCAATTAAACCTGAAAAAAGGCGACATACATTATTTAATGTTCAACGGGAGTGTTTCAAACCGAAAGCACCACACTTTTAAGTGACATTCTGTCGCTGGCCCCAGGGGGAAGTCATATTCATGGCATATTTCACATAAAGAGCAATTGAGGAGCAGTGTTCCCCTTTAACGTCTTTCTGTAAGCTTGAGATCTAAATGAGTCCCTGACTCAGGCTTGACATATTGCAGGTCCACCCTGATCCTTGATGTATTAGAAATTGGCCCCCTGGGCCTCGTCCTAGAAAACATCCTGAGGAAGACAGTTGCTGAGAACCAGCTCCCACGTCAGCTGTTCTCTCCCTCTGGTTTCATCTCCGACTCTTCATCACGCTGTTCCTCCGTCTCCGGGGGAGGATAAATCTTTGTTCTAAATAATTGAGTAACTTCAAATTTGTCTCTCTCGCTTTCTTAATCCAATAAGGTGACCTGCAGTGGGCCGCCATGAAACATTTATGAGAGAGTGCCATGAATTATTAATCGATACTTAATTACAACCCACGGAATGAGCAAAGACTTGACAGGATATTGATGGTGTTTTGACTGCGGACATTAGAGTTTGAATTGTTATGGACGAGTTTTGAATTGGATCTATTACAGCTGTCTGACCTGTGTCAGCTGGGTGAAGAGACGGGGCGATACCTCAGTGAGGACCACATCTTGGACATAAACGGTGGCAGACTTAATAATATGTCAAGGTGACACTCACTGCCAGTGTTTTTTATTGAGGTGTGTACCGTGTGTGTGTCTCATCCAAATCCCCAGGAGTTACGATAGTCAATTAGTCATGTAAATCCTTTATCAAGCTAAAATACCAAACATTTGCTGTCTGAAGCTTATCAAATATGAAGACTTGTTTTTTCGCTGTTATATAATCGTTGTAAATTAAGCAACACTGGGTTTGGGACAAAACAAGCAACTCAAAAATGATGCCACAGCCTAATTGAAGGAATATCGCTAATACAAATCCTGATATGTTACCTAATTTTAATACATTTGGTTAAAAATGAACCATGCATTTAAGAGTTACACCATGTCCTTCACATAGTGCACACGTCCACAAATGTGTTGACTAATTGGAGGAAAACAGTAGGTTATATCATAGAAAAACACAACATCACTGTCATTTCTGGAATCGTCCAATGCTAGGTAAAGAACGGCTGAAATGTGGAGCATAGGAGGGGGAAAAATATGTTTTTCAAGATGGCACAAATGTGGTGGATATGGAAATGTGTGAAATTTACATAATCATCAAACAAATTAAAAAAATGCAACCAAACTTTTCAGAATCTGGCCCCATGGTGGTGCTACGGCTGCCATTCTTGTGGGCAATCACACATGGACATCATGCGCCATTGGATGTCTTTAGCATTCAACGTTTTGAGAAGAAGGGCTTTCCATTGTGTCTTAAAAGACCAGAACAAATCGGATTTTTTTTTGATGAAAGTCGGATTGATGTTTATCAGAATGAGCTGTGTAAAACCATACATACATGTAGTGACGGTAGCAGTGACTGGCTGACTTCGGCCCTGGTCTCGGAGCGCCACCAAGTTAACGGTATACTCTTCCCCTGGTCTCAGACCGGTCTGCACAAAGGAAGTGATGGTGCTGGGCAGCTGAGCAGTCATCCCTCCATCGTTGTCCTGGGAAAAAAACACAGGCAGAGCCGATGTGATGAAACGAGAGTGGAACTCTGTTGCACATCGTTTGCTACTTTGTGGCACAAACCTCTTCTCTCAGCGGAGATAAAGAATATGGCAAATAAATTATTATTATTATATTAAGATATCTTCACGAGTAAGACTTTTATATTGACTCATGTGACTCATTTCTATGCAGTAAATGAGACCCTGTCTTTGTACTCATTATTTCCCAAACCATGTCACTTGTCACCAATGAGTTATGTGTGCCAGTGATATTTCTCTGTTCTGCAGAGGCAGCACTCTGTACACTTCCAAAGGCCTGTCACTCATCCATATGGAGCCCCCGCTATTCCCAGCTGTTCCCAGGGAGCCAGTGTTGCACTTCCTGTCAACAGACAGATGTCACAACTACTGCTGCTCCTAGATCCCCAAAAGCCTGCGCCACGAAGGCTCATATCAAAAGAGAATATGTAACAGCGTGCTGCTTTCCTGATCCTCCTTACATTAAAACTGTTATTAGAGATGTACCTTTTAATCAGCTCAACTTAATTACCAGGGTGGGCAGTAACACACACTGGTAACGTTCCGATAACAATTGGTGTTCAATCTCAATAATCATGCAGGTAATGCTTAATTATACAAAATTAATCACCATAACTGTACATCCCACTCCCCGTCTCCTGTGTCAGTTTGCTCTTAATTATTCATCATTCTCTCCGCTGACAAGCTCGGTCAGATAACGAATTACAAACTGCTCTTGCGGAAGTATCTTTATTACTTTAATTTAGTTTTGCCTAAGGGTGTCAAGAATGTAAATTTTTTTCATCGTTCATTCATATTTATTGGTCACATACACTATTCATTTAGTTTTTCAGGTAAGGCAGCTTGTCATTTTTCATTTCTATTAAAAAAAGTAGTAAGAGGCGGTCCTAAATAATAATATTTGATTTGAAATGTGTTGCAGCAATGATTCTTTCTTAATGATGAAAAATGTAAATACAGCAGTCTTACAACAACAGCAACAATGATAACAACAATAATCATCATCATCATCATCATCTCATGACCAAATAGGCATCAGAATACTGGTTAAATAGTAATTGGTATGAATGGGGGGGTTGGGGGGTAAACCAACATTGAATATCTGTTATGTTTGAAGATTTGCAAAATAAGGTTTCCTTTGCTTTGCATTGCCTTCTCTTTCAATAGGCATTAATGGAGAAGATCAAAGGGTTCCCCAGTGAAAAAAGAAAGAACTGTTGGGAATAGAGCCTGTAGATTATCCAGAACCATGGGGACATTGTTTATGGGAAAATAAACTGCTATTGATTTTTCAAATGTATTTGTTTCAATGCTGTTAGCAGAATAATGGAAATCAATCTCAAAAGTAAATCAAATTCAGCAAGATAATATTTGGGGAAAGTAAAAGAAAATATTTTTTTGTGATTTGGTTGTTCCTTTAAAGAAACCAATAAAGTTGAATCATTTTTTAAACCTACATTTACAGTGATGCATATGTACTATGTATGTGAGGGGATCCCTGTAGCTGACACAGCTTCAGAGGATAAAATTAGGAAGAACGATCTGTCTCAGTTGTTCATGGAATTTGCCAGACACCGTCATTTCTCAGGAGTGAAGTGAACATCATTCACGTAGACGGCCCTCATGAGCAAAATGCTATAGAAAATAATCCTACAGATTTGCACGGCCTCGCCACGCGCCCTGAACTTTGATCGTGACTATTCAAACATGTGTGTTGGTCTGGATTTCATTTCAGAAGGAGGCTACAGCCGGTTGTCCAATAAACAACATGTTCTTTTGAGAGAAAAAAAATCTTGTGTTCCTCAGATAATTATTTGATTGATTAATTATGAATGGACATGGCTCCAGAGCAAACTGCTAATATGATCTGAGTAGTACAGTCTTATAAATAGAAGTATTGATTGACCAAATGTTTCACAGATTATTCAAGTCCATAAAGGGAAGCCCGACACATACGAGAACCTGGTAGGTCTGGTGCTAGGAAAACACATGCGCTATGATTTTTTTTTGTATCGCGCATATCCACTGTGGATGTTTCTAACAGTGTTAACTTTGGGTCTTGACACTCACCCACCCACCCTCTCTCACATTCCGTTTCCTTTTTACAGAATAGCGAGGTCTGTGTTTATTCACACAGGCCAAAGCTTTCATGCCTACTTCCATTATGGGATTGTCAAAATTCACAATCCCCATTGCTGGAATAGATCCACAGGTGGCGGGACTGCCAACTCATAATATGATTTCCCCTGTGGCTATACAGTGAGAGAGGGAAAGCGAGGGGAGGATAGGGGGAGGAACGTATACAGTAACCGACACAAAGAAAGAGGGAGGTGAGGGAGAAAGAATGGAGTGGAGCATAGCTTTCAAAGGAGAAAGGGTTGGAGATCTTCCATCAAGAATTGGTGGATAGAAAAGTAAGAAATAAGAAATGAAGAGGAACGGGTGACGGGATGAAAGATGCTAGAAGGCCGAGTGGCTAGAGGAGAAAATAAGGTCCAAAAGTAATGAAATTAAACAGGAGGACCACAGTTTTTTTCATCCAGAAACCTTCTTTCCTTACAAGGGCTTGAAATAAATACATAAAAAACATCTAAACATCAGATTTAATGCTCGGAGTCTGGCTGGACCAAAGGACATCTCCCCCGGAGAACACCTTAAAGGAGAAAACCAATTACTGTGAGAGGGCATGAGATTAGAGTGCCGAGAGTACCTGGGTTTACAGCAGGAATTAGAAAGAGAAAGCTTTTTGCTTTCTGCCTTTCAACCTGGCCGTGCTACGGTTTTACGAAAGGGTTATTCTGGAAAAAGGGTTTAGTGGTTCATCCATCTAATAGCCAATAAGCTCTACACAATCCGCTTGTCTAATTTGGTGAGCCTCCAAGAAAAGTTAAGTCGATCCAGTTATTTTTCTTCCTGTTTCTTCACAGAAATTCTATATGTTTTAAAAATATACATTTTTCTATGAAGAATACATTGTTCGCTCAACAGGTGAAATGTGTGTGTGAGACACAGCAGGCAAATTAATTCATTCATATCATGTATTTGCTGATGATTCAGAAAGAGCATTAAACCTTTTCCTTTTTATTCCACATACACTGTGATCTTGCATTGGGACTAACAGCGAACACACTCACTGAGTGCTCGCACAGCATTACTCTACCTTGGGAATGAAGCTGATCTCCCATCCATCGAAGGAATAGTAGAAGGGCTGCCAGTGGACCTCCACAGACGTCTCCGTGATGGATTTGAAGACTAAACCATCCGGATTGGAGAGATCTGGAGAGTTAGCCAGAGACAAATTATTATTCTTCAGTGACCCACACAGCCCATAAATCACCACTCCATCCAATGCTGAACGTGTTGGACGCTGGACGTTTCTCTTTTAAATTTCTGTTTGTGTTCTGGATTCTTTTTGCTCTTTTATTAATTAAGATTTCATTTTTTTTTTTTTTTTACATTTAAAACAGGAACACATACCAATAACACACACAAACCTTTTTTTCCCAGCTCAGATATGAAACAAATTAAATCATCAAACGCTGATGGAACAGTCATTTCAGAAAGTATTAGTTTTTCCACACCTGTGTTGAAGATTCAATTATAAATTGATAAAACTGGCATCTGAATATGTTCTGCAGCCGGCGCCTATTAAATGTGCTCCATTGATTCCTTGGTTTCAAACAAAAACGCCATAAGTCAGACTCTGATCTGGCAAAATGCAAAAATTACTTTTTTTCACAAGCAGATGTGTCCCTACAAATCTTCCGCGATAATCAAATACTACATTTTATAATTAAGTTTTGCAAAGACAACCCAGCAATTCATATCATCACTGATAAATGGTTGCATCGGGCTTAACTGCCTTAAATTGTCTTTACAACTCCAATTCTGAGTGAAATTAAATTCACTTATCTGTGAAAGGGAGGGCGATATTACCAGCGGCGACTGCACTATCAAATTCTATTTGCTGTATGTATCTGCCAGCTGTATATGAGGAAACACAATTTTCTGTTGCCATTGAAAAATAGGCTATTACTTATCCGTGGGCTGAGCGTGTGAGAGGTGGAAGTAACAAAACATAATTGATGAAAAATTGAAATGAAGTGATAAGTTGCCAAGCGACTTGATGAAACAGTTGTGATGTGATGAAAACAGCCTGTCTTATGTTAATCATTCATCATCAATAACACAAAAAATCTGTCATTTATCATTTCAGGAAAATTATGTCAAGGATTGATGGACAAAAAAGTGAAAATAAATGGAAGTGATGGAAATATTTGTGATCTCCTTCCATGGAAATGATTAGATGTGCATCGTTGTCCCGGGTGAGCAAGTGTTGCAAACCATACTCTGCAAACCATTTGGTAATTTCCCACTGGCTCTGTTGTCTGGAGTCTGGAATTTTAATGTATTTTAACGTGATACATTTCCTTTTTAGAAGCACATGGCTGCAGTGGAATATATATTTTATGCCTCTGTGGGAGCATTTTGTCAAAATAAGTCATCAGACTGCACTTACATGTCCAAGCAGCGATGCTGTCCGGGACACTGATGCTGTTGTTAATGACAGCAAACACGTTGATGTTGTACTCCATGCCTGCTTCCAGGCCCGAGATTGTGCAGGTGGTGGTATTGCCTGGAATCCTTATCTCTAGTTGCACACCTGAAAGAGAGACACAGTTACACGGACCTTTACAAATATAATATTATTTAATATATTTATATTTATAGAGAGAGCAGCGTAGCTCTGTGCGTACCTCCGGGGCTGCTCGGTGTGTAGGTCACCAAGAAATCTGTCGACACAACCGAGCCATCCCACTCCAGGTCAATAGTGCGATCGGTCACCCCTCGGACCATCAAGTTCATGACAGGTGCCACTGTGGAAACGAAGGAGAAAAACTAATTGGGTTTAAACGTTTGCAATTTGTATTTAACTCGAGTGTCACATTTAACCCACACGTCACCTTTGTGGTAACTTAACCAGTATTCTGTATCTGCCCTGAAGATTGCCGTTAGCCATAGCTTAACTTGAAACTGGGAAAAGTTTCCACACTTATAATTCATGATGTCAGTTTCTCCGACAGAGCACAGCTGACAAACGTCAGTGTTGTGGTGCACGAGATGAGACCAGAATTGTCGGCAGGACATCTATCCAACACGGAGCTATATGCAAGGATTGCTTATTATAGCCAGGAAAGTCCAACATGAAAGACTGCTGCTTTTTTAATTTGGTTGCATCAACTCAACATTTAATCCCCAGTTAGGGAATTTTCCAAAACTAAAAAAAAATAGTTGCTGGCTTTAGGAAATGACTGACAGCAGCAAAAAGGTATAAAATTACAGTAGTTAGATTAAAGCATTTACTTCTTGTCCAAATCCTGTGCCTGTTCGCTTTAAGATAATCTCACATTGCCCTCTGCGATCTGCATTCTCCTATGTATATGGATTTGAATATATATATATACATTCAGACAGCTTGTGAACGTGCCAGTAAAAGAAGCCAGTGCTCGTGGCAACTAGAGTTTAAGCGTCGACATGAGGGGGAGAACCACTGTCACTCATTCCGCACTGAAGTGGAGATCGTCAAGCCATAAACCCGAGGAGGTGGTGTGGAATGTAAATTCAGAGGGGTAAACCAGTGTTTACTGCTCCCTCTGCCAAAAGCAATGAGGAGGAGGAGGAGGAGGAGCAGACAGGTGAAGGACATGAAGAGGGAGAAGACGAGACAGAAGGTGCCGACAGTTTCAGTTGAAGGAATGACGAGATGGATGCACACAGGACAGAGGAGAACAGGAGAGAAACAGTCTAGGCGGGATGCGCTCGAGGAGAATAAATGACGGACATAGGAAGCCGGTTCAGAGAGATAGAATGATTGCTCGTTCCAAAACAGCGCACTGGGGACAGCTCCTGCAGCTTTCACTTAGCTAGATTGCTTTCACCAACTGGACTCGCCTGGCTTCGTCAAGTATACATATATGTGAAGTGAGTGAGTCAAAAGAAGGAGCAATAATCTGCAGGGTAGGAGAGGAGTGATTGAATGAGGTCATGCAGGAGGCTGAGTAGACGAGCTCCTTGAAAGTAAGCAAAGGGCCGACTTGGCGAGTGAGCACTCTGGAGAAGGTTGCTCTGAAAAGTGAGTCAAGAGTGTTGAAGGTGGAATCTGTGACTTCACAGCCCAGATACAGCAAAGACTCGTTTTATCATCTCGCTGTTTGATGTTGCCGTGTGAAAGGTCACCAACAGCCAGACAACCCGAATGCAAATACGTGTTTACTCAATTAAAATTGTCGCCCGGGAGAGGGGCAAACTAACATCCCGTCAACCTTTTTCGACTGCAGAATCTCAAGATAGTCCCTGACCTTTGTGACTTGGCCAATTTCCAACTTTTCAGTTCCTTGTGTGGCCTCTTTGCTTTGCTCTCCTAATCTAATTTAATCTTAAGCACATGTCGCTATTGTAGCTGAAAACATCCAAGGATGAGTTTAAAGGACTGACGTCTCCCGTGGGGAATAAAAAAAAACCACGGTACATGCTCACAGGGCTGTGTAAACAATGCTATTCACAAACACAAACAAGATGTTACGTGACTGCATACTTCTCCATTTCCGTGAAACCACTTCTCAGGCCTGTATCCTTCCTGAGGTTGGCTTCACAAGGGCGACTGGCTGAAGGTTATCCAAGAATCTTGCCTCGAGTCTTTAAGTCTTATTCGTTTTAATCAGTATGCCATCATAGGCGGACACAGAAAGAATCTAACGATCTAAAAACTTCACAGTCAAACTCCAGCTGACAACAGAGGTCAGCGCATCATTAGAGAACTAACTTACCTTCAGGCTACCTTCTGTAACGGTGCTTCTCTCCTGTTAATTTGCTCAACTGACTAAAAGTATGTGTGTGTTAGTGTGAAATACAGTATTTTGCTATGTTTGCTGGCTGCAAATATCAAAACAGATGCCCATTCCCTCCACACCACCTGTTACAGCTAACATGCTTCTTTATTTTAATGGTGAAAAGAAAATGAACAGTTAGGTTCTGCTGAAAAAAAGGCCCGTGGGATTTCTTTCTGCTGAAATTCAAATTTGGTTTCTTATCCTACACTCTGCAAAAGTGAAAACAGAAGCGCACTCGTTGTTTGCTGAAAGATCAGATGCTCGTTCCCCGTCCTCATTCCCTTTGGCTGGCGAAGAGGCAGCACCAAAACACACACACACACACACACACACACACACACACAGTCAAATATGTACTGACATACAATTTCAATTCAGTGCAGGTGGAAAAACCATCAAGACACTGAGGGACTTTTGTCACAAGCTAGAGCACAATTTTCAGTCAGTGTGTGCGCTCACGATGCTGAGGCTGATGATGAATAACAGAACTATTTTTTGTTCTTCATGTAGCTGCCAGGTTGCATTCAGGTGCGTGATTTTGTGACTGTCATGAAAAAGTTTATCTGCCTAAAAGTCAAGACAATTTCCACTCTGGTGGACAATGCAGTTCTAATATTAGCATAAATGGCAAAAACGCTACTTTATTTACTTTATACTTTACTTTATATATCAATATTTATCATAGTAAGCTTGCTACTATTTCAGATAAACCTGATGTTATACGGCAGAGTTGGGCAACACAACATGACAATCAATTAGGGACTTCACTTTAATGCTGACGTCCACGGCTCTAAGACAAATGTAATTGTCAGTTGTTTTCCACCGCCGCACGGAGAGGACGTCAACAATGTGAGGATAAAATTGCTTCTTTCCCACTGCAACATCAAAACTCATGGACGTGATCGTGGAAAACCTCCGCTGTCAAGATTAGAACGCCACTCTCCAGCAGAAGTTGTTCTCCATGGGAAAAAATATATTGTATCTTACCCCATTTAAATTTAACAGCCTACATTATTTCTCAGAGTGGGAGATTTTAATCCGCCATAATTCAAGCAAAATACAACCAATTTTCTTTAATATAAAAAACTTCAGCCTTTCACCCTATAGGTCTCTGGTAACTGAACCACTTTGTTTTGTATTCAGCAAACTGTCCCCTACAAGTATTGGCTATTTAGCCAATCATTGCAAAGAAATAAGCAATTCCCACTCCCTCACTTGGAGTAGATATTAAACTGGAGGGCAGCGCTGAGGAACCAGCCTCAGTAACATGATCCGCAGTCCCTGTCCTTTTTATCACTCGCTCCTCTGTCTGTCCTCATTCGTCTCTCTGTTGACAGCTGCTTTAAAATGGAAGACGACGATCGGATATTTGGGCGTGGGGAACTGCCGCCAAACGAAGGCGAGCACGGCTCGGAGAGGCGGCCTCAGCTGCAGCTGATGTGACACTTCTCTACCTGGATGTGACTTTTGACGAATGGAGGCTGTTACAGCTCCTGCTGTCCAGCGAGTCACGCGCCCCGCCACCTACTTTTGCAGCACAGGCGGTCGGGTTCTTCAAGGCTGCTCCTATACTGAAAATGGTGGGGCTGAGACTTGTTTTTTCTGACTTCTGGACCTAACTTCTATTGCAGAGACAGAAAGAAATGTGATCAATCTACCTGTGTGGCTTGGCTCAGATAGAAGCAACTATCTCTCTAAGTGGTTGATTTAAAGACGTCCTTATTATTATTCAAACTCAGCACTCCATGACACATGAATGCCAAAAATTGTACTACCCTGAGGTCTATGCTGTAATTGGAGTAGTAAAGTAAACTTTAAGTTAAAACGTTTTGCTTTATAATGTATTTAGTGGTGAAACGATTAGTCAACTAATCTATAAGTTAAAAGCAAAAGAGGTCAAATATTTGTTCGTATTTACTTCTACATTGTGAGAATTGTACAAAGACACTGAATAAAACATGTCACTCTGAACTCTATAAAATTCCAGTCCACACATCATCATATCAATGACATCTATCAGTAAGAGAGCATCCCAAGCTTCATTTTACAAGAGTAGCTTTAAAGAAAATATATTTTTCCTGTTTGTTGGTGTTATCAAGTGGAACCGAACTGGGTTTTTTTTCCTACTTCGAGACAGAGATAAAAAGTTTCAAAAGATGTTC
This sequence comes from Scophthalmus maximus, assembly GCF_022379125.1. Taxonomy (NCBI): domain Eukaryota; kingdom Metazoa; phylum Chordata; class Actinopteri; order Pleuronectiformes; family Scophthalmidae; genus Scophthalmus; species Scophthalmus maximus. The sequence goes on from NC_061519.1 coordinate 17,001,550, forward strand.
AATAGACTGTAATCCGAAGCATGCATTCAAGTTTTGCCCCTAAATAAACCTGAGCGACAGTGCCAGCCACACACTACAGATCATCACTCTTGATAATGGAGGCACTCCGTCTACTGCTGCAGCTGTAATTTTGAAAGGGATCTCTTCTCCTCCAGAATCCAGCCTGAACTGTTTGAGGGTCACAGAGTTTCATTGTGCAATCTGTTTAGGCCTGATGGCTGCCCTGAGTTACTTGGTCTTAGTCACACTGACAGCAAGTGTTAAGGGAGGACAACTTCTTTGCCCAGAGTTTCTGCTTCAGGGAACCGAACCGCAAGTATCAGACAAACTACATTTTGTACTTGACAACAGTCAGAGGATTGAACCGGTGTGAAGAACAAGAAGCAATGGCCTACCAGAGTTACAGTCATCTCCAGCAAAGCCATCCTGGCAGACGCAGAAACCCTCCTTGCAGACTCCCTTCTTGCTGCAGTTGTTGGCACAGTACACCAGCGAGCAGTCCTCCCCCACGTAGCCGGGCCGGCACTGGCACGTCCCGTTGATACACAACCCCTGGTCCGAGCAGTCATTGAGACACCTCCCGACCATGCAGTCTTCGCCGGTGAAGGACTCCTCGCACACGCACTCCCCATCGATGCACAACCCGCGGCCCGAGCAGTCCGAAGGGCACCGTGGCTCTGAGCAGTTGTCGCCTCCGAAGTCACGGTCGCACACGCACTCCCCTTCAACACACACCCCCTGGCCGGAGCAGTCGTCCGGGCAGCGAGGCTCAGAGCAGTTTTTGCCAGTCCAACCTTCTTCACAGATGCAGCCGCAGAAGTCGAAGCTGAAGCTGCCATGGCCACTGCAGCCCGGGACAAAGTCCAAACGACCTGCGAGAAAAGAATATATTTATATATATTATTTAGCAAGCAAAATAATGCTTGATTCAAAGATAGAAAATCTCCCACACGATCAGCCCTTAAAAGAATACTTCTGCATTTTGGGTAATATTACATTCAATCAATTGCATGTGATTTACATTTCAAGATAATTTTAATATCAACTCAGATATTGATATTATATATCTGATCTGCGTCTACCTGCCTGAGCAGCCTTGATGGGAGACAAAGTAGTCAAGACATCGATTAAAAAACCTGTCTCAATTTGTGCCTTTCCATCCTGCCACGGTCCTCCCCGGCCTCCCTGAGTGTCTCATCCGCATTCTGATTCTGATTCTGATTGCTGGAGATAATCATATTCTCACCGCAGAGATGGAGGGTTTTCGAGAAATATTTGAATGGGGTGATGGTGTCAAATGAGCAGGTCTTTTAACCACATTATACCCTATAACTCTATCTATTCCCCTCATAATAAAACGTCAGCGTCGTCTGCATGGTGAACAAGAATTTAACCAGCAGCAAAGGTTTCTCCGAACCTTTTTCGACTGAGACAAAGCACAAAGAAGTCGCCCTCCAGCATCAGTATTCTGCTGCTGACTACGTTCTCCTCAATCACTGCATCAACAGTTTTTCTTCTGCAGGTTTTACCAATAGGACCTGTTTACTCTTCTTTCCACGAGACTTCCTGTTTTTAATGTTTTTCTTACAGATAGGAGATTTTATCATAATATGTTTGTGAAAATACTGTAAGTAATGTGGTTTATACAGTTTAAAGAGAGATACATCTTTTCTTACCCATGACTGAGCTCTCACCGCAGCATCCAGATCCACACTGAGCTCTGAGCAGGGAAACTTCCCTCTCCAGCATCTCCACCCTGGTGGCGAGCTGCTGGATCGTGGTTGTTACTGCACAACCGCATGCAGCCTTTGGGATGTTGATGCGGTGAGTAAATGTGACCTGGACGAGTTGAGAAGACAGTTTGGTTAAGACGTGCACCGGAATGCATTTGGGCAATTGATCCCGCATAATGGGATAATGTGCATCTAGTTAAAGACGCACGCACGCACGCACGCACGCACGCACACACACACACACACACGCACACACACACACACACACACACACACACACACACACACACACACACACACACACACACACACACACAGGACATTAGTCCGTCACATCTGGGGCCACATGTTGATCCCAAGCCAGTTTCTCCAAGCAACATACAAACCAACAGTTTAAACACTCAACTGTGGCCTTCTCGGATTGAAACGTGGCAGTAACAGAACGTCTAAAGAAACCTGCTGCAACATTTTCTACTTTCACAAAACGTGGGCACCTCCAAACACGATAGACTTGGTCATGTGTGAGAGTAAGTGGTGGACAAACTGTGGCAAAAAGTGCATGTTTGGACCGCACGACTGGTTTGACAATTTGCTATTTATAAAAATGTAGTTGTTCCCCCCCCCCACCATTAAAGCTGGTCACTACTGGAAACAGCTTTGGATCTGAGGTTTTGTTCTTCATGAAACATCAATCAGCGCAGCCACCTTTCAAGTCTACAGGGGGTGACTTGATACTATTTATCATAAACATCTAAATGTAAATCACCATGTGTGATGAAACAGATTTGGTCCTTTAGAAATGTTTCCGTGCCACATGAGAGTAAATTAACTACCCTCAAGCTTTCATCTCCATGTGGATTTTCATTTGTTATTATATATAAATACATATTTATTGAGTTTATTATTTTCCCTTACCTTTCCTTTTTTGTAACATTGTGAGGAAAAGTGCAATACAAATAAAGCTTATTGCTAGTATTATTATGTTAATGTTATTATGTCTCATTCTTTGTTCACAGACAAACATTCAAGGCAGCAGGCGACCTCTTGCCGCGCACAAACTTGAAACATTTGATGGTGTTAAACATGATTTGCATATTCAGCTCTGATTGGACACTTTCTGAGAGAATATTTCCGCAGAGATTATTATTTAATTTTTTTTACTCGCTAAAGTTATATTATACTAAAACAGGCAGCTGGATGTCGGCGGTGACGATCGACAGAAAACCGCTGTGCTTCTGTCTCAAGAGAAAACGAGTGCAACTGGTTGTCTCCATGAAGCGGAGGACATTTACATGAAGTTCAGCCATTGTCAGTTTAAAACAAATCTACCTGGCTGTCAGCATCCAGTGTCTGCTCAGTGTATTCTGCTGGTCCAGTTGGATCCATTGGACCCTCCACGTGAGGTTTGGACGCCAGCTCACCACGTGGACCTTTAGAATGAAAAATCAAAAGAAAATAAAAGAAAATGTGTCAGCAAATACTGTGTCTCTGTGACCAAAAGGTGTGATGGATGAAGGGGCTACAGTAAGTTTAAACACAAACACTCAATCGATCAGGGGACCTCACCGTCACCCGGGGCAGGTGGCGCAGCGGCGTCCAGGTCGACAGAGCACAGAGACTCTAAGGGAACATTGATGTTGTAGACGTGGTTAAAGACCAAGGGTTGCTCCTGCAGTGTCTGGTTGGTCGAGTAAGGTGGCAGATCCCCCTCCGGAGTCTGTCTCCTCACTCTGGTGGTACGAACCAGCTTGTTGTCTCCTGATGGAGCAGCATGAGCCGCGCCCTGGAGAGAGAGAAAATATGAAACAAAACAAAAAAGCTGGACTCAGGGGTTTGCAGTTGTTTTTGTCCGCTCTATCTTGTGTTTACAGGATGATGGAGTGAAGACTGAGAAAAGAACCCAGGGGACACAAGCCAAGATGACACTAATATAAAGTATATGAAGGATTTTCTCACTGGCCGCAAAACTAGCATAACACTTTTCACAATAAAAATGTGGGTCATTCTCAAAAGCCTGCGCCATCAATTCAGTATTTTACAACGGCGTTTTCGTCGTGGCGGGCGGAGAGCCCAGATATTTTTTTTAATATTATATGAGCAATTGATAGTAGTAACATAATTCCACAGGCAGACGAGTTTAAACACCATTGGATCAACACAATAGCTAAATGTTGCTGAAATATTTTATTATGAAAAAGTTACTTAATGATGTTTCCAGCTCTGCGTTCGCTAAACCCATTTTCCCAAACACATGTTGAAACAATGTGCGGACAGATTCAGTGGAGGGTTTACGTTGTTTTGTTTTCCCCTTCAAATCCAAAAACACAAAATGTAAAAAAATGATTTTATTTTTTTGCCCAAGAAAACTGATTGCAGTTGCGAAAACGACCAGCCAAGTAGCTTCCAATGTACAGAAGAAACCAAAAACACAAAGGTGATTCATTTGTTTCCATGTCCTCAACATGGATTATCACTCGGTGAGGAGGCTGACTCTTTGCGGTTCTAGCTGCAGTCTTTTAGCAGAATGTAATGTATGAAGACATCAAGTGCATCTTCAATACTTTTGTTTTTGTTTTTCCTGTATTAAAATGAGTCAGTTGAAAATGCATTGATTGTTGCCCTTTTCAAATTGAGAGTCACTGGCTGGAAATGAGAAGCTGCTTTAACTCAATACTATATATGCATTTCTTGTACTGCACTGTAACTTTTATCACCTGTCTTATTCTACTTGAACATGTTTTTATTTTCTCTTTTTAATTTTAATTATTATATTTGAATGTGATTTTATCTGTTTCTTCCCAATTGCTTTTAATGTTTCATGTAAAGCACTTTGAATTGCCTTGCTGTTGAAATGTGCTATACAAATAAACCTGCCTTGCTTTGCTTTAGTCTACATCTGGCTGAGGTCAAGAACCCAATGTTTCAAGAACTACTACAGATTTAGCGCAGTAAATATGCCACTGTTATCACCGTAAACATATGAAGGGTTGGGGGGGGGGCTGCTATTGTACAATTTTGTGCTTGGTCCCACAGTAACTGAGACGTCGACTTTCTAGGAGAAATGCAGAGGGAAAACAACGAATATGAAATATTAAAACACAAGGAAAGCACGCAGGTAGTCTGAAACATCACTTCTCTTTGATACTCCAACCCGCTAGAACAGAATCTGAGTGGATATGTGCCCAGAGTCAAGTGATTAACATGGCTGCCAAAAATGGTAGATTGCAAATAAATAATGAAGAAAAGCCCTGGGCAGCTGCACTCTGGGAAAAAAAAAATGGACAGACCTATTTCGTGTGAAATCATTTTACCTGTAGAGCGAGAGACAGAGCCAAAACCAGGATCCGGCTTTTTATGGGCACAGTGGCCCCGTGGTGCTGCTGTGAAAGTGGCATGCTGCAATGAAACCTCACCACTCCTTTCCACTCACACCTGTGGAGGAGGGAGAAGTAGTAGAGTGGTGCAAGAAGAGAAAGAGAGAGAGAGGTGTTAAGAGTTGGTACAAATGAAAAAAACACATACTGTGGCTGTTCCAGTGTAGTTGGCAGCATACTGTATGTGCGTGTGCGGGGAGTCACACTACCACCAGCTTATCCGCTGTAAATGATGAATAAATTGCTTTGATCTGATGTAAAATATTTGGCTTTAGAAGAAAATAAAAGAAATTCTTCCAGGGATTATGGAGGCGACTAAGAACCTTTGAATGTATTTCACTGTGCAATACCAAATATTTGATCTTTCCACTTGGGAGGAATATAGAAACATAGCTCGGGGAGAGAGTTGATAGATGGATTTCAGCAGAGACGTGGTTTGAGTGATGCTGCTGTAATCCCCTCTCCATTCAGCGGGGAAGTGGGAACAGGGACACACTGAAAGACGAGCTGCACAGAGGAAAAACTGACGTGGATCCCTCCAGCAGACTGTCACATGTCAGCACAGACACGGCCGTGCAGGGCTGTTGAGGTGGTTATTTGAATTCATTGCATTTGTGCAGCAGAATAAGACATCCCAATCATCCTGCGAAGATGTTTAATCATACAAGTACGGGGACAAGAGGCCATACAAGACTGAAACGCAATCATATCAGTGGTAAGTGTGTGGGTTCATGTGTGCTTTGCGGTGATTTTAAGCACAAATCCCTGGAGTCTTTACATGTTCATGTGTGTGTATGTATGGGCAGAAGATGGTTTACTAGGGGACAAAAAGGAAGAAAAAAATAAACCTCTCACAGATGGGCCCGTGTCGTCTGTATTCACGAGCCCCTTTTATCACAACAATGCATCTCATGTTGGTGAAGCAGACTATTGCACTCAGATGGCGCCTTTTGTGAGAGCCAGATGGAAGTCCTCTTCTTATCACACCTAACTGGCTCAGGCTCTTTTGATCATTTATGGAGGAAATGGTGAAACATCAGTGTATTTGCACATAGATGAGAAACCGAGAGAATCCCAGTGTGTGTGTATGTGTGTTTCTCTCACTCAAAAACAAAATGTTTTTTGATGCATACTCAATGTCCCAGGCTTCCTGCTCACACACTGAAGATCTCTCACATTGTCAAACTTCACTTTTTAGATATATATCTTTTTTTTTTTTTTTGCTCCCATCTAAGCACACCCTTCATTTCAGGACAAAGTCAAACCACCTGTGTGTGTGTGTGTGTGTGTGTGTGTGTGTGTGTGTGTTGTTGTATGTGTGTGGTAAACAGAAACACATAAAGTATCTTGACACATGCAGTACATCACGAAAGACCCATTGGGGAAAGAGAGTCGGTCATACGTTACAATCTACAGCACGCCTCGCTTCAGACAGTGCAGCAAATGTTTTTAAAAATGACTTTGGCCTTGCTGGAATCAACTGCCAAACCGGCGCCACCAGCCCAAAGCTAGAGATAGAAGATGTTCGACTGTGAACCCTCCCCTAGGGCACGCAGCTGCCGCCCGACTCGACACAAGCCGTTTAACTGCAGAAATCAACGGACAAATGAGAAGCATGCAGATGGTGAAACAGTGAGATGGACAAAACCAACTGGAACCATCCTGTTCAAAGCCATTAGCTATAGCAGCGTCCCTCTGGCTGGCTCCTGTAGATGGTTTGGATCCTTAAAAGACACGATGATGGGGATAAACTGCACGACATGTTTCACCTCCTGCAACAGTGGTTTACTAAAATCTGTAATCAACAGATATTTTTGAGGAAAATCCCTTACTCTATATGGATTCTTCATTTCCTAAACAAATGTTATGATTTCTCATGAGCAGAGTAAAATGATACAGATGGCAAACATCCCATATATGGGGTCCTTCGGAGCAAAGCACAATTTAATGTTAAAAGGCATTTATAATTGGAAACATTGCATATTTATGAAATTGCAATTACATTTTTCTTTATCTGACACTATCAAGGAAAACATGACTGGGTTCATGTAGGGCTGCAACTAACGATTATTTTCATTATCGATTAATATGGCGATTATTTTCTGGATTAATCGATTAATGTTTGGTCCATAAAATGTTATGAAATGGTGAAAAATGTCGATCGTGTTTCCCAAAACCCAAACATGAGGTTTTGTTTTGTCCACACACCAAAGATATTTAGGATCTTTCTGTGTGGACTTTCTCCTGGTACTCCGGCTCCCTCCCACAGTCACAGTCACAAAGACATGATTGTAAGGTTGATTGGAGTCTCGAAATTGTCTGTAGGTGTCATCTGGGACTGTCTCCAGCCCCGCAGTGACCCTCTTCAGATAAGCAGTATAGATAATGGACAGATGGATTAAATTATAGACTTATAACCAACCTGGTTGTTAAACACCTGTGCTCAAGATGCAGGATAATCAGTTTAAAAAAAAGAAAAAAAAGAAATTGTCAGCTCTCTGGTGGAAATATATGAAACCTGGAAGAGAAAGATATGATTGAAAGCTCCAGCACAAGCTACTAATTTGATGTTGGGGTGGATTTATTTTGTCAGCAATGAACATCTCCTTGATTAAAATCTCTTGTAAATGATTTGGCAACATCCAGCATGCGCTAATACGGATTTGTGAGCTGATTGATTCGTGTCTTTTTTTCTGTTGCGATTTTGCATGTTACATGTGACTTGTCAATTCTTGTCTTTTGAATAACACGTTAAATGCCATGTTGATTAATTTGGTTTGTCCCTGCAACAACAAATAAGTAAATACACATGCTTTTAAGTTAAAATTGCCTATATAACCGTGGCAACATGTCAGTCAGGCTATTCTATATTGCAGCTTCTTTTGTGCAACAAACACATGGAGATAAAAAGATAAGTGCATTATGTCATAAAAGTGTCATGCACCCTTTTTCAAACTACAGACAAAAGAGGCATAGTATGCATGCAAAGTGTCTTCCTTTAAAGGCACGCTGCTTTTAAATGTATACCAAATATAGACCTGCACATAAAGACAAGCCTATATATAGTTTTACATTGGCAGTGATTCAAATTTGAAAGAGGTTCAAAGTCACAAGTTTGGTCATCGGGTCATGGTGCAGGCTGATGCCCACAAGCATTACCACACACAACGAGAGGAGGTTTTACATGGAGGCTCAATTAAGGACGGACCTTCTCGCTCAGAGTGAAGAGAATCAACTCGCTTGAGGCGAAGAAACAGGCTTAATTTACTCACTCACTTTTTTCCAGCACACACACACACACACACTCACCAAGTGCGCTCACACTGTACTGTACATGTGCCTTTACATTAGACTCAATTGCACATCAGGACCACAAATACACACCAGCATGTGTGCATTAAAATAACACACACTGAGCAGTGTGTATTAAGTGGTTCTTGCCTTTCATTTGAGTAACAGTTCACCTGCCTTCATGGTAATTAGACCTGCCAGCATGCAGCTTCTCAATCTAGAGAAGCTGTCTAAAGAAAAAAAGAAAAGAAAAACAAAATTGTGAAGTAATTTGCGTGCGTCTGCATGTGTTCAAGTTTATTCATAGCTCAATATTCTGGGCACGTAGAAAAATATAAATGTAATGACTTTGAGAAAGCTCTGAAACGGTGCTGTCACTTTATTTATTACCTGGTGGTTTTCTTAGGCGAAATGTATGAGTTCACCCCCTGCTGGCAAAAATGAATCTGCCTGTTCCAATTATAATAAAAATCATCAGGCCACTTTGTGCAATGTCACAAAGGAAAAGCTATATGCTGTCTACACAAAGGAAAAAAAAAATATCTTGAGTTTAAAATTAATTAAAAAAAACTTAAAAGTTTGAAGCAAAAAACTTACTTTGATCTTCTTTCTATCTTTTTTTTAAATCTTTTTTTTGATTACTTTTTTTTCCCTCAGGTGAGCTTTGGAATATTTTTTTTGTCTTGAATCTTTTACAATATCCTTCTCTTTCATCCACAATGGGTTTTTTTCATGGGCATGTGAGAGGATATGAACAGAGAACTTGAAATATAAAAGTGTATGGTGGAATTACACTGAGATACTAAGTGTGTTGTGTGGAATGGATGCTTCAAAGATACCTTTCTTCATCACCTACAGTAGTGCTTATTGGTTACACACTAAGGAAAAACATTATAATAAAGGTATAATGTAAAAGACTTAATACACATCATGTATGTAATGATATTTCAATGTTAACATGATATGTTAACATGTTTTAATTGCAGTTTAAGAGGAGCATGCTCAGTCTCTCTGGCTATCCTGGGTCAAATCAATGGCATATATTGAGAAAAATATAAACCTGGATATAACCAGAAAAAAATCTTGTTGGGCACAGCTGTTTGGAAAATAGTTATAGCAAAGTACTGAGCTTGCTTCCTTCCCAGAGTCAATCAAACACTTACAGATGAAGTCATTGTTCATTATTAACCCCCATGGGGGCAAATAACTAATCATGCATGCACACTTCAGGGCATGACACATATTTGATACATGAACACACAAGAAAGGGGGGAAACTAGACTGAGGAAATGGGAAACATGCCAAAGATGAGGACAAAAAGATCAGGCATCAGGAAGGAAAATAAACATCTTGCTTGTTGAATGTAAACCTCTGTCTTTGACGTTGACATTTACGTGGGAGATATCGCTGCGGCTCTTATTCAACTCTATTGAACTGAAAAACACAAACGGAAAACCAGAACAAAAGAAAGCAGAAAATACAAGAAAAGAGGAGACAAACCAAAAAATTACTACGGACATTTATTGTAGGATTGTTGATAACATTCTACCTAGTAACAAGATGTGCTCTACAGGCCTTGCTTCTCACCTCATACTCCTGAATGTGTCCCACAAACTGAATTTGCTTACAAAGAAGAAATAGATACCAAGATCGGTTTTAATCTCTAACATGGCGCATGGAAGTACATCTGTCATAGAGAATTATTTTCTTCTTGTGTAGCCAATACTAACTGGATTAAATGTATACAAAGTAACCAAGACATGAGCCTTGGTCCTGACTTTCAGGTGTGAAAACGAAATGACTCTTGAAAAGAAGTCCTGTGAATATTGCCAGTTTTAGTCCAGACGGGAAAATGAAAAACATTTAACCTAACCTTTAAGAGAGACATCCGTAGACGATTCTCTTGCACAGCTTCATTGACACTTCCTCTTCTCAGTATAAAAAGATAACTGCTAAGAACTCGGCTTATAGTACAATTTACAGTATGCTCTGTGGTATAGAACTCATTGTGCGAACTCCACTCTTGATTTTGCGATGCCCCAGTGAGGCATAACTGTCCTAACTGGGTCCATTTGGCATTTTGGTACCTCACTATGAACTTTTAGAGCGCAGAAGTGTGTGGCGAGGCAGAGTAGGAATGGTGTCTATAACAATCAGGGAGTCCAATGCAAATTTCCCCTTAGGGATTACTGGATTTTGTGTTTGCACTCACCAGGTCAAAAGCTCACACTGCTATAGGCCGTATGCTGCTTTGTGGCTTTATCAAGCAGTGCTCATGCTTATAAAACAGATCCAGATTTAAAGACCTATTTATCCTCTTTTTGTGGATTATATGTTGCCCTATTAAACCTTGATATACACTCTCAACGGTTCATTAGGACTACCTGCCTAACAGTGGCTGGTTTCATCCCCATTTCCCCATGTGAATCTATGATCTATAATCAGGTTTATGTATCCTGTGATTGTTGATCCTTGTTTTTCTGCCACATATTCATTCTTCTGTGTCCCAACATTGGCTCTCTGACAACGGAGGTCACGTTATATTTCTTGGATTGTGATTATTTCTACTTGCTTCTCTTTTTCCTGATTGTTTTCCTTTGACCTCTTGACTTTTTTTTTTTTTTTTTTCCTATTGCAGACAAGAGCTGCCACTCTTTATTCACCACATCTTCCATCCGGCAACAACTGCAACTCTCCACAGATCACAGAACTAACTGTGACCCTGTTTCATACCTAACACATTCAGCTGTAGTCACACAATTCACTTTTAAGCAGTCGTCGAGGACTGTATGTCTCCCCAGTGTGGCTGCGTTGAGACCGTCACTTAAATTTTGTGTGGGTGATTAAGTGTCGCGCACCGAGGAGGCAGCATGTTCTACAGATGATCCTTGGTTTCTCACTTGTCCGTGGCTGTAGATCCTGAAGCCCATTGGTTCCTACTGAAGGTTTGCACCGATGACAATAAAAAGCAGTTACCTGCTTTAATGTTGTGGCTACTCAGTGAATGTCGGAGTGCACTTGTTGGGAACTTTTTTTTCAGGATTGGATTCAAAATAAATGCGCGCTTCACCGAATATTTGGCATCAGCTCTGTAATTAACTACAATTCCCATGCTCATCGTAATAAAGGAACATTTAACCCATTGCAACGATGTGAGTCAATGTGCTTTTTAATAGTTTTTTGGACAACGGAGGTCTATGACGACAAAGTCGAGACTAGAGCTGAAATGATTCGTTAGCCAATCACAAGAAAACCAATTAACAGCGTTTCTAATATTTAATTAGCTATTTGTGTCTGCCAAACATTTAATGGTTCCAGCTTCTATAATGTGAAGATTTTTTCCAATGTTGCAGTCGACTAATTATCTTTGGGTACCGGACTATTGATCAAATACATGCTATAATATAAATTGTTCACTACTTTCGGATGTCGTACAGATCAATCCGCTAACCGGTTATTCTGGAAAAAAAATAGGCAGATTAATCTATCACATAAATAAGTGTTAGTTGCTGCCCTAGACAACACTTTCTTTTTTAGGAGCAATCATTGTTGGATTTACTACTTTGAAGGGATTCGGAGACAAGACCAATCACACTCCTTTCCTTTGATTAAGTTCAAACAGACGGAAATAGCACCTAGCCATTCTTCTGCTGTTAGATTTGAATTAATAGCAGATTAAACACATGATTTTCAAGACGGAAGAGGAGCCTGTCACCAACCAGTGAACGCTTGTGATCGTTTTGTTTCCCTTTTAACAGTTTCTAAGTGTGGCGTAGAAGCAAAAAAAAAAAAAGTATATGTATGTGTATGTGTGTGTATTTTTTTAAGGTGAGTATATGTATTGTTTTGGATGACCACACTTGTTTCAACAGAATAACAGATGGCTTAATGGTGCTGTGCATCTCGTCATTAGTTTTCATCGGAGGTGTGAAGAGCTGTCTTCCATGGGTCAGTCGTAGGAAGCAACAAAAAAGACGCGGGCTGATATTACAACGAGGGCATTAACAGATGCTATGAGCGCTACTCCCCCCCCCTGATCCATAATGGACCGACCCTCCCACAACACCACCACCAAATGGGTGAAAGGAGCCATGACTTGTGGGAGTGTATTGTGCTTGCAGCTATGCAGTGAAACAGAGTGGATGGCAAAATGAACAGTGGGTCGTGATGTCCATTGGGCTTTCTTTCAAAAATGCGCTATGCTGCTTACTGCATTACCAACCTGGCATAGAGGCCTCAGAGGTGCCGCATCAACACGCTGTTTTCATCACTTGCAAGTTACTGATATACAAAACCATATTGAATGCAAAGTGTAAATGACAAGGGAGAGTTTAGTGTGGAATTTGTGAAGATGATGTGATGAAGTAATAAGAGGAAGGGGAAGCTTGAGATACGAAATAGAACATGTGCAGACAGAAATAGTATATAGCACAAAAATAGCACAAAAATCAAATATATATACGAACAGATAATATAACGATTACAGAAAGCAGTGAAAGTAAAATGACTACAGGGATTTCATAAGGAACAAGAATTGAAAATAAGATTCAAGAGATGAAAAAAACAAAAGCTGAGTAAAAAGAACAAACAGCTAAATAAGCCTCTCTCATCCAGCCAGCTGCATCATGAAACAGCATCAGACACCGAATGCCTCTTCCCACACACTGCTTGTGATCACAGTCTCTCTGTAAAAATGTGTGCGTAGGTGTGTGTGCTTGTGTGTGTGTGTGTTCAAGCAGTTAGGGACCCACAGGAGATTAGCATCCCCATTAGATTATGAAGGGATATGCACTGGAAAGCTTCATTAACTCTCACTGTGTATGTGTCTCTCTAGTCTCTCCAAGTGCTTGCTGTCCTCCCTGTACGCATACATCTCAATATGAGCATGTGGTCTCTTTCCTCGCTGCCGCCCTGGGGGAGGGGCTCAGCGAGGTAGTCAAGTTGGCCCTGGGAGCCCTTTGCTGTGGCTACATCTCAACAAGTCCAGAGGACGAAACATCTATGAGGAATTTGTCTTCTATAATCCAGCTGCGATGGTTATCTCCAGAGCCTATCCAGCTGCTGAGACATGGACTCACACAGTCGGCCCGAGAAAAACTGTGATCACGAGCAATGGAGGCATCGAGTGCTGCTGCTGGTTCAAGACGCTGCGGGCCGGATGTTGGTCTCAGGCCTGGGGTCAAAAACATCCATCCATGCTGAAATCTCATCCCTGCCCTGCAGCATCACACTGCTGTGTCACAATGTGGAGTCAGGAGAGCGCGGAGTGGCCAAGTGGAGATATTTGTGCCGTACTCTAACTCCCTCATGAATTAATTCACCTTACTGTCTTGTGGTCTGTCTTCTCCTATGTGCTGCTCTCGTTATTTCATTATCTCTTTTTGTCATGTTCACCATCTCCTTTTATCTCCCTGACAGGGTTTTCATTTTCTGTCTTTCTCTCAGGATTTCCTTTATCCCTTAAAGTCATTTCTCTACACTGTGCACAGTAATGTGTTGTATAATGATGTATAATAATGTATCTTTGGCTGATTTGGGGCTGAAAGGCCAATACTGTAGAGACTGCATTTTCTCATTGCTACATTCATTGCTTTCTCTGTCTCTCTCTTTCTTTGGCAGCAGCCCTGTTATCCCCTCCTTGCTCGCCCTATGGAAGTAAAGCCATAACCTCCATTTGCACAAGTTAATGTGCAGCCACCTCAACATGAACACAAAACCAATACCAGGTCTTTCTGCGTGGGTGATCGCTCACTCTCTCTCCTGTCTCTTGCATTCCTCTATTCTTTCCCTGTCCCTGCTTCTCGTTTTTGCTCTCTCTCCACCTTGTAAATTGGACTCTGGTAACATTACAATGCTTTTCTCATTATCCCCATCACTCTGGCCAAATTGCCTTGTCTTTCAGGACCATTGGGCTCTGTTCATGGGCTGCTCAAGTATTTTCCTATGTCTCAGGGCTGTTTCAGAGCAAAGATGGGACCAAGAAATGGATTCCATTCTAAAGCAAATAATACAACCTCAGGCTGCTGATGACTGCATGCTGCATGATGCACTTTGCAGAAAGACATGAGACACAGTTCTGTAAGAAGTGTTTGATCATCAATTTGATCATCTTTGCTAGTAGCTAATTTGCTAACAAGTGATTCACAGATAGAAAAGGCAAAGAAATAAAGGAAAAGGAAAACTAAGTAAAAGTCCTTCCTGATTTATTATTTGTGGCTTCATTAGATTTCAGCTTGAAATCAGCTACATTAATACTGAAATCACCATTTCACAAATTGTTTTCATTTTCAACTTTTCATTATGATCAAATTAAATCTCGATGCCAACAATACAATTACTGCTGTAAATGTCAAAAAACTTCCCCCTATTAATATGCAAGTATATGCATAGGCACACTAAAATCTAATCAGATCATCTGTTCCATATGAACTACGTGCAAGTATCAAGTTTCTAAGTATCGTTCTTGAGTTTCATGTTCACAAGAATGTGTTTAATGTGAGTCCCAGACACCATCAAGGCAACTCAAAGTCCAACATAACATGAACCCCGGTGGCAAGACATCAAAACACATCGAGGAGCCATACTGCAGTATTTTGGTAGCATATTCCCTAATTATATGTTACATGGCCAGAAGTTCAGTCAAACTTAAGTTCTATCATCTTCTGTCCGTTAAAGTAGAGGCCAGTACAACAGACACATGGCCATGTGGAAATTCTGCCAAGGGAGTTTTTGAAAGATAAAGATGGTGGAAGATTATCTTGCTTATCTATCCTCTGTTGCTCCAGTCTGTGAAAAACGACATTCAAGAAAGTGCAACCAATGAAGAAGCTTGTTTGTACTTTACAGTTTGTGCACTTTGTAAAGGAGTATGTCAATTTCTGATTAAATCAAAAAACCCAGAATTCCACAGCTTGGGATCATAAAGTACATATCCATCTATTTATCTATCAACTGTGTTCTCTAAGGTTTGTGCTGACACTAATAAAACAAAAGGAATAAAAAGAAAATAAATGAATGGGTAATAGTTGAATCACAGCTCAAGGGTGGTCTTGAGAGAGTACATTTTCAGGGTCGTCTCTCAGCCTCATAATTTAATGTATTTGACTTCTTCCTTGACTCCATCAAACTCTTTTTATATTTGGCCTTGACTCGCTCTTCTCTCGGACTAGACTCTTGGTGTTTCATGCATCTTTTCTTAAGCCTCAGCGGAAGTATCATTGGTGTCATCACACATCTGGAATTTGTTTATTAAAGTTAAAATGAGTAATGAGACAAACTGTAATGGCAAGAAAAAGAGGGAGAGGGACAGAACGAAAGAAGCATTCACGATGTCCGACAGAGAGACAGCATGAGAGGAAAAGCACCAAGTCAAAAGCGGGAGAGACTAAATGAGAGGGAAAAGGCAACCAGAGGGGAGAGAGAAAAGGACGAGAGAGATCTAGAAAGAGAGCACAGACAGAACAGAACCGACGCATGAAAGAGCGTGAGAAGAAGGTAAAAAATGTCGAGAGTGGGGGAAAATGCTTAAGTCCTTTTTGAGTTCAGCCAGCTATGATTCAGGAGGAATTGAAAAGGGTTTCTTTTATTTCTTTTTCCTTTCTCACTGTCTGCTGCAGCTGAATACCCACCACTCCTCTATTCTGTTCTGACACAATGTGTGGCTTTTAGAAAGCTCATTTCACTATTTCGGCGATGCCTGCTGGTCATTTAAGAGTGGACAAAAAGGAAATTTAAGTTAAAAAAATTATATATAAAGCCAGAAAGTGCAAGTAAACTGCTTTGAATTTCAATTACATTCACGCAAACAGAAAAATATATGTACACACACTGCTTCAACGACTTCACATCTTTGACATCTGCCTGATCTGATAACAAGCTTTACTTTTTGTTGGCAGACGTCATTTTCATGAGAAAAATGCAAAGATTGCGTATTAAAAACAAACCGGGATGGCGCATAAATCACACAAGACAAGCTTGTTTCGACATGTGCAATGGGCGACCGTTGTTACCTCTACAGTATGTTATTTATGTGTCCTCATTGTAACAGAACACTAGATCCAGAAACAGGATTCATAAAAGTGGGAAAATGTCAAGTGGGAAAATGTCATGGCGATAGCCATGATAATTATCGTCAATAAAACATGATGCCGCACAGGCTTTAAAATAACCACCTATTGTGTTTCTATGCTATTGAGCTGTTTATTTAGTAATTAAATAAAATCCCTGCTGAGCGCCGGGAGCACTTCTTGCCTTGCCGTGGTGGCATCGAAAAGACAGCACCAACAGAGGAACGTGTCAATCCTTTTGATCCCTCGTAGTTGCTTTATCGTCTCCGCGCAGCTTATGGTATTGGATTGTCGCTGTGTTTTGTGTGTCATTTCAACCCACCTACAAATCATAGAGGAGGGAGAAAAACAGATGGGAGGAGGAGGATTGCTTCTTTTTTTTTCGCCGTTCACCTATTTACTGTATATGAAAGGTACAGGAGTCTGTGTTGTCGCTTCTGTCCCTCAAGATACAGTGGCCTTTGAAAGAGGAAGATGAAAGGGGAGAGACGGCCTCCGAGAAAGGGAGGGCAAGAGAACAGCAGCTCACGGAGTAACAAATGGCAGGTTTTTGAACTTTTTGTTTTATTTTAGGTCATGCCTGAACAAAAAGATTGCGGAAGAAAATTCAGTGAACGGAAAGGATGAGGGAGGCGGAGGACTGAAAGTGCATGACAAACAGACAGGCTCTTTGATGTGTTTTATGTAGGTACCATACACTGATCGGCCAAAAATGTAACTGTCTGTGGAAACTACATCATTTAATAATTAGTTGACCATTGTCAGTCCAAGATTCAGTATATAGTGTACGCAAGTAATTTATGAAACATGTTGCTTACATATAATATTTAGCGAGAATCCACTGAATTATTTTGTCACAAAAAAAACAACACTCACATTACGTGTATTATTGATTAAGTTACAAACTGTTGAGACACATTGATGAGCCAGAGATTGGGTTAGACCTTAAGTACTGACTATACAGGATATGAAGAGTCTACATGAAATGTAGACAATCTGATTGGTCAAGTCCTTTGACAATCACTTTATGAGGGCAAGCATAAAGACACTATTGACTGTCTTCAGGTTGAAATCTATGGGTACAGTTCCAGTCACCGTTCAAGAAGCAATTGGATTAACTACATTTCCACCTATCATCGGATAAATCAAGAATTCATCCTTCTTTGAGGGTGGATTTAACCTGAGATTGTCAAAAAGGTTGCTCTTATCAAAGACTGGCTGTTGCCATGACTTCACTGGCTACCTGAGCAATGACAGACTCATCTAGAAATGTAATTCATTACTGTTAAGACATCTTGGACTGGCTTTATTTGAGCTCTTAAGCCCCAACGAGCTCAGGCACAGCTTGAGATCCAGAGGCAGCGCTGCTCTGGTCATTTAACAGCCTGGACAGACGACTATGGATTATCAAGTTTTCTTTCTTCTTTAATGAGATGAAGCCAAACTCTTTAATAACTAACTTTATGGGACTGAATTTTGTTCTGTACCTGGTTTCATTATTTTGAATGCTTTCTACTTTCTACTTCTTTTCTACTTGCTTGAAAGGTACAACTGCCTTTTCTCTGCCATGAGAATTGTACAACCTACACACAGGGAGCTTGTTAAATCTGAAATATCAAGGTGGGACACAATGATTATAATTTAACTTTGTAAATTAAATTTGGGATATCTTTTTTACAGTACCCATACGCTGTACAGTAACATAGTTTCTAATTTCTAATTCAAGACAAACAGGACAAAAATTAAAAAAAAACAATCAAAGAGAAAAAGCAGAACTTGTAAAGTTGAAATGGTTATTAAGCTGCCGCTTGTAGGGGATTTGTCTGGCAGTAGCAGTTACCATTGTTTACAGTTGTTGAAAGCTATAACACTAGTAAAGACACTATTAATGAAATCACAGCAAAGAAAATCTCTCAAGCAGCACAATGAATATTTTACGGGAGAGTTCACGTTTTAAAGCGGTTGGGTCATACTGTAAAGACATCCAGTATCGATGGAGCTAACACAGGGTCAAAACCTTCCAGTTCGGAGGGAGGTAAGGTCGGACTGAATGGGTTATCCTGGCTACATCTCTGTACCAGGACATCACACTGTGATGCTATCAGATCCAGGAATAGCCCGGTAAGGTGGAGATACAAAGGTCCAGTTCATTAGCAGAGCCTGTCACAGTGACAGACTACTCTGACAGTTTTCAGCAGCGGATGTCTGAAGCGAGTAGAAATAGAATAAAATCTCACCAGTGAAGGAAAAGCTATGAATAAAAAGCAACGTCTATCGAAAAGTTCTTGTTTCCAAGCGATAGTTGGTCATTTCTTCTGCATTGCACATGGGAAACTTGAGGAAAAAGTGGATGGCATGGTTTAGGTTGTATGGTAATAAATTATTCTTAAATTGCATCAGGGTACAAAACCCTCTTAATGTTGGACACTATGATTACAATCCAGGTGCTGCTGCGCTTGTTGCAAAGGAAATTGTACACCCCAAAGAGATTCTTTCGGCAACACCTCTACCAAAAAAATTTTCACCGTGTCTGCATGGGTTTTCTCCGGGTATTCCGGCTTCCTCCCACAGTCCATAGTCATGCAGTTTGGGTAAACTGGTGAATCTAAATTGCATGTAGGAGTGAATGTGAATGTTAGCCCTGCAATGGACAGGTGACCTATCTAGGGTTTACCCTGCCTGTCTGCTGGGATTAGCTCCAGCCCCCCGTGACCCTCAAAGGATAAGCGGCGTAGATGTATGGATGGATGGTTCAGTAGGAGTTTTTGAAAGTCTCCTAAAAACTCCAACAGCCAGTAGATTTTCTATCATATGCTGCCACCTTGTTTAAATGTAATTTTTCCTTTATTTGTGGTATTTTCATGGAGAGACTTTGCAATAACTATTGTTTTTCAGTGCATACAGTAGTTTTCATACAGCAGGTGCTTGTAGTTTTTTTTCTCATATCTTAACAACATAACTGTTCTTTTGCTGCTCTGACACCTCAACTCCCTTGATATGTGTGGTGAAATCCAACTGCCGACAGTGGAAGTTAAAAGAATCTCACATTCAGAGATTTCAAAGCCGTTCTCCGGGTTCTGTCTGTCCTTACGTTGCAGTTAAGCGTCTTCTGTAACATTATGGTACATATGATTTCCTGTGTCAAGCATTCACAATGTTAACTCCCCGTAGCGAAGATGCACTCCGACACTGCTGCCACGCACAGTCACAACGTGCCCGTTTGATTGACTATGTGTGACAGCAAAGTCTCCCCAGACTATCTTCGGGTGTGACAAAGATTTACACGCTCGAATTGTAGACGCCCTACCTACACTGTTTTCTAAAAGCTGAATCCATCTCAGTGCTAAATATCTGAGTCCTGTCAAACACTTCAGATGTCCGACCAAATGCGCCTGGGCTAGGTTGTGCAGAACACCTCTCTTTAGAAGGAGGAGCTGTGTTTGTCTGCTTCTCTTCTGGGTGCACCACTGTCTGCTGGCACCGTAGCCATAATCAGGATTGACACATGCAAACGGACCATAATCCCCATTAGAAACATACACTCAACGGCTTCTGCTGCTGTCACTCTCAATTGCAGTCTCCACCTTAAATGCTGCTTCTTTCTCCACCATGCTTTTTTCTGTTTTCATTGGTCACTTGCTATATTTGTTTCAATCGCCTCTTCATGCGATTCAAAATTTCAGTCATTCATCGTCTTATTTTTTTTTTCATTCTGCTAATAAATGAAGGTTAGACAAAGTTCTGTGAGGAAGACTGTCTTCTTCACAGCTCTCCGTTATCTCTAAGCTCTGCCAGCTCATTCCCCTTTTCATCCAATCACATCCTGACACGCTCGCCTCAAGCCGATCACTTGTAGGTTGTCAAAGTTTAAAAATGTGTCTCTCTCTTTCTCTCCTGTGATTCAGCTGCCATGTCAGCACCATGATCACTGCATGACCCACCTCCAGCCATGCACCACCACAACTCCGGATCAAGTGGTTACCCACAGTGACGCCGCCCACTGGTTTGTGAACTGCTGTTTTGAAGCCCAGACTTTAGCATTTTGTCCGGCACCACCTTGTTTTTTTTTTTAACCAGAATTAACCATATAAAGAGAAGAGGGGGGTGGGGCCTGACTGAAAGCTCGTCCACTGAACTGTATCCACGCCCCAATACATACTATGTTTTATCATCTATTTTACTCTAAATGGGACCATAAGTTACAAAATGAACATCATGCTGTATTGTCCATTTTTTATATACGGCCTATCCCCAATGCCTTGCCTTCCTCTCCCATGAAACGGTCTAAACCAGACGTCCCGACTCTGTGCTCCATTCCTCATCACCACCACCAGTGTCTTGGCTTCCGTTGTCTTCCACTTCCTGCCGGGGCCTAAGTGCCAAAGTCTTTTCCCTTCTGTTCGCAGCAAATCTATTTCTTTTTCTTTAAGTCTCTCCTGATTGAACCAAAAGTGTGCTTGACCACATGATGTGTATTATATTCATAGATCCTAAATTGTGACTTGTGCTGCAGATGACTGGCCTTCTCATGTTTAATGACTGCAGGAGTAATATAACAATTTTATCAGTGGAGAAGTAGGCAGTAAACAACAACAGTGCCAAACTGATAGTCCCCGTATCACTTTCTTTAGTTTGTTTTCTCTGTTTATCTCCATTTTACTCTACCCGTTTGAAATGCCCCTTTCTCTCTCTGCTGCTATCACCAGGCTCCAAGTATTCCATTAAGATGATGAAGATACTTTTTCCCACAACTGCCTCCTTTGTTCACTCCGTGACTAAATTCTCATCTGTGGATAATAAATCTATGATATTTTTACTCACGCAAGTGCAGTATGAGCATGTGGGATTTTTTGGGTGCTAACCTCATATAAAAGGACAAACCACACAATATAACAGAGTCAATGAAAAAGATTCCAATCTTATGATTGCAGTAATTGTTGTTGTGTTGGCTGCAATGGAACAGTTAGTGTTAAAAATCAAGAAAGATGTCGAGAAATTAGATCACAACTGTACAGAAAAAGCACATAGGCCCAAGTGTAAATTTAACTTCTAAAGAGGAAATCAAAGTAACTTGCAAAGTTACTTTTTATTATCTGTGGACATATTTGGACTTGAATACTAAGTAAAAGGTTGCATTAAATTTGGTCAGGGTGCATTAATATGCACACAATAAAGCCACTACTGCAAAGACTGTAATAAGCTGTGGTCATGGAGCATTAACTGAGAGCTCCTCACAATAATCCTGTTGATACGACTGGAAGCTTCACTTTCATGGGAAAATGGCGTTTGGAGTTTTGGAGTTTTGGGCGAGGACACCTGCTTCACTCCTGACGATTACTGTTCAAAACTGAAATCTGTCGAATATCTCACCAGTCCGATGTGTAAGTAAGCGCAGTGGGGTCATGTACATATTTTGTCAGATCCCAGGGCTGAAAAAATGAATTAACTGATGCAGATGCCCAAGCTGTTTAACCCATGTGTAATTAGACAGAGTCGTGCTGCGTATTCCCAAATCAGTGAGTGGAGATGAAATGCACATATTATTGCTCATGCTGGAACACATTCTACATGAAGAGTAACTCATTACCATTATCTACCACACACAGGACAGACTTTGTCCTAATCGCGCCAAAATGTAGAATTTATATTAAATACAATGAACGCATAGTGCATTTAAAATGTATATTGAAGCAATAAGAGTGTTTGGTCTTGTGTGTGCACTGTGCCAGCTCTTTGCACTTATGATTCTGATAACAGGTGGACTGAGCAGGTGGAAATAGTATCTTCATTTTGTGCCAGTGTGATTAGCAAGACACACATGCTTTCAGAGCAGCTCTGACTGGGAAGAAATGTGTAATACTCCCACACACTGCAGTACATGACACAAACAGAGGTGTACACGACTATTAACACCCAGCGGGAGACAATTACTACAAAGTCCCTGCACTCCATATTACGGCTGGAGTGAAGCAAAGTAAATTGTTATTATTATCATTATTATAATTATTGTTATTATCATTGTTATCATCAGCAAGTATTTGCAGCATATTCAATCATGTTGACCTAAATATTAGACAAACTCTATTGCAATGTGCCAAATCGTATATATGGTCACACTCGAAACGTTACACCCAAAGGTCCTAGATGAAAGCATCCTAGATTATATGCCATGTTGGTTCTTGAGTTGTGATACGCACACTGCTCTTTGCAAAGTTTACAAACAAATGTTTCGTCATCTCTTTTTGAAATAAAAAAGAAGATGCAGCGACACATCGACCTCTTTGACATGGTGTTAATTAGTTGTGCAGCTTGTGCAGACAGACAAACAGCTTGTGCAGACAGACAAATACACAGAAAGGAGCTTGTGTGTGTATGTGTGTGTGTGTGTCTGCGTGCGTGCGTGTGTGCACAGTAGAGAAATTACAATCTATTGGTGTTCCTTTTAGAAAGCCAGTGATGGTGATGAATACATACATGCATATTAGCCCAAGATGAGGGCTAATTGTCTGATTAGATGTGCTTCAGGTTGATAGATGCACAATAAACCCATGCACATAAACCAGTCATTAAAGAACATTAGACCATTAAATTGAACATTACACTATAGCCAGAGGGGGAAATACGGATGTGCATTAATGTGTCTCCACACGTAGGAGTGTGTCTGCGTCTGTGTGTGGGGGCAGTACCTTTTTCTGTGAGCACTTTGTTCTCTTGTTGCCAGTCTCTCTCCGACTCCGCACCTGTCCAGGAGAGGGGGGGGGGGGGGGGGGGGGGGGGGGGGGGGGCGTAAATTAGCATTGCACCAATTACACATTTGAATTGCCTTCTCCCTGACTTAAGAGTTTAGCGTTCCCCTCGAAATAATTTGAAATGCAAATTGCGTGGTTGGAGAGACACACATTCTGTAGCACCTCTAATACGGCAGGAGTGTTTATTACACCCACACACACCTGAGCACAAACACACAGGTAGGAACATGAATTGGATCCTTCTCAAGTCGCCTCATATCCCTTATAGCAGGGCAGCGGGTTTATGCTTCAGTATGGAGATCCTTATTGTAAATTAGCAATGTAAGTCGACACTTCCAGTCACAGAGGAGAAGTGCTCACAGAAGCACATGCACATTCGCCTGCTGTGGAAGAACAGGAACATATCGAGGCTCTTCTATCAACACGGAGAGAGAGAAAAAAGGGGGAACATATTCCTTTGCTGTCTTTGTCTGGCATGCTGCTGAGGGTTGTTTGTTACCGCACACCTCCTGAGGCACACTCACGAAAACACACACACACACACTCACCCAAGCAAACACAAAACCAAGCCCCGTCTGCTCTTGAGGGTGTCTTGCTCACCCTCTGAGAGATGAAATGACATGCTTTGCTGATTGGATTGTTTTCAGCTCTGAGGAATTTGGAAATGGAAATGGCGTCAGTCTCACCTGGATTTCGTCCAGTGAAGTGGGTTGATCAAATAAACAAAGGAACTGGGCTCCACTGGCAGTTCTTTAAACATGGTAAGAGGGAACGTTACTCCCCGCTGTCTGTGCTCTTCATGAGGGAAATCAACATGCAAATTCACACCGTTTACATGTTTCAAAATTAGTTTTGGAAAACATTGTATGTATTTGGTTTATATTAATGCATATGAGACCTATTACTTTTAGACTCTTACCCTCATTAAACCCATAACAAACTGTGTTGGACACCAAGTCCTCCAAAAGAACTGACAAAAGAACTGGTCTTATATAGCACCTTTTCGATACAGTTCAATTTGACTTTTTCAAAATACATAAGTAGCATGTTTTCTGATTCACCTCCGCAACAGTTGAGGTTTTTAGACAAGAAAAAAACGACTTGACTAAGGTTAGAAAAGGGTCAAGACATTCTAGCATCATATAAAGTTGACATTACACCTACCAGCAGACCCAGAGCAGCATTAGCATTTATTTGAAGTTGAGTTCCTGTGAATTTAAGTCCAATTTTCAATTTGTCCTCCGAGCTCTATTTTTAGCTTACACTTACTCCACAGAGAGAGACTTAAACGGCAGTACTCTAATAATAGAGGCTCCGTCCGCTCCGAAGGCCGCATCAGACCTACAAGTTGTTGTTTTTTACCCTAAGTGGTATTCGTAATTTTGTTTATACACTGTGTTGGCAGTGTATGAATGATGTGTGATAGAAAAAAGCACTGTATATAGAAGTGTTGTATGAATGTTTGTGGGAATGGGTGAAGGTGACTTGTACTGTAAAGCGCTTTGGGTGGTCCGAAAGACCGGAAAAGCACTGTATGAATACAGTCCATTTGCAATTTACAAATCAGAATGATTTGCAATACTACGCACACAAACAAATGTGCACACACATTTTGTATTAGCTCCTTGTGCCGTCCCGCTGAGGGAAGAGAAAGTTACAGATGATCCTGTTTACTTTACAGACTCCTTTGTAGTTGTGAGACCAGCAGAGAGGGAAGCGTTTCAATGTAAATCATATTGTGTTCCAGCTGTTTATACTCTGCCCGGCATCCATCGAAAAAATGCTGTTATCAGATGAAAAACAACATGAAGCTTGAATTAAAAATGTAAGACAACAGAAATCAATGTGTATAATAAATAATATGCATTCCTCCATCTTGTAGACTAACCAAAGGATAGGAGCAAGCTGAAGACAGAAAATTGGGGATGATGGATTACAGATGGAGGTACAAGGTTCTTATAGGGGTTAGGGTTAGGGTTAGGATGGAAATAAAATGAATGGAAATCATGAAGTCTTTGAATTCTTACAAATTACGCAGTCTGGTGTGGAGGATTTATGGTCCTGCGCTTGCTGACTTGTTTCACAGCTCCCACCTGCTACCGTTTATTGTCCAGTCTTGTAAACAATAGGTTTAACAAAATTAAAGATGTTATTCTATACGACCAAGATTAGTGCAAAACATATTGTAATTAAATTGCATAGCGCCGAGATGGAACCGAATGCAATTAGTGATGACAACATTTTTTATTTCAAATTCATTCTTGAAACATGGAGAGTCATTCTGGGGACACAGGATCCGCGCTAGAAGTTACAGAGAATAGAATCTGCAGGAAGCAGCATCATGACAGTATGTTCTCCTTTTTTAAAGTTTTTTATATTCAAACTTTCTTGAAAAATAGATTTTTTTTTTAAATCAATTTTTTATATGTGCACATAAATCTAAAGAAGAACTAAGAACTAAATGTGCATTATTGTCCCTATTCTTAAACCTTAACATAATTCTATACTAACACTGCCGGAGCCACTACATAAATCATATTGGCTTATTGCATTGAGGAAGTATGAAATATCTCAGATGATAGATATTTGGTATTTAGTCAGGATGGCACACAGCCACTTGTGAGTCCTACCCTGTGTGTGTGTGTGCGTGTGTGTGTGTGTGTGTGTGTGTGTGTGTGTGTGTGTGTGTGTGTGTGTGTGTGTGTGTGTGTGTGTGTGTTTGTGTGTAGGTGTGTGTGTAGGTGTGTGTGTGGTGTGTACAGAGAGAAACACAAAAACAAATTCAGAGACAGTTACACAGATTAAAAGACATCCTCTCTCTCTCTCTCTCTCTCTCTCTCTCTCTCTCTCTCTCTCTCTCTCTCTCACACACGTTTACACACGCGTGCGTTCACACTGCGACTCGATTGTAACCTTTGGTGCATGTTGATTTCAGGTTTGTCTCACAGTGTGCTTTTTTCTTTTCTTTTTTATCAGTGGACGATCCCATTTCCGTTGTGTTGATGCAGCAGATGGATTCTCTCCCACTAACCATTCATCACCTGCCACACCAAAACCTGCCTTTGCCCTCTTTTACGCCACTGAAAAATGGGTTTTCGGCCTCAGTTTTCCTCAAGAAAATAAAGGTCGGTTAACCTGTCGTCAAACAGGTTTCATCACATGGCCCAACTTGAAGAGAAAAAGTTGGTATCTCATCGTGAGTTGTAAAACAACACCAAAGGGCAACGGGGAAACTTTAAAATGCTCCTCTTATCATAAGACAGGGAAGAAACACGACGAAGAGAGATTCATGGTTGGCTGAGGAACATGCATCTTAACATCAAACACCAGCCTCAGAAGACACAAGAGAGGATTTATCATGACAACTCTCAGCTGATCTTATGCTGTGTTCAAACCATGTTTCAGTTGACTGCCTTACCGACCTGGGACAGTACAAAGCAGGACCAGCAGGCAAATTGTTCCTCAAAAATGGATCAGTGCCAACTATGCGTGGAAAATTTCCAGGCAGCATAATATGTCTCCTTTTTGAAAACTTGATAAATTGATTCATCAGAGCAGCAACTTACAATGTTGCGATTAGCAAAAAATATGGGCTTTTGTAAGTTATGAAAAGTAAAGGACATTAAAAGTAAACGAAAATGAAAACAAACTGCAAAGACGTAAAGGACGGCCATGGTTAGATACAGTAGTGATACATTTAGGTATAATATGTCCGCTGTAACTGTAATATATTAACTGACTGTTCGATCATGACAAGAAACTGTGGTGTGTTTGCAGGTTTGTCTGCCTATGATTTAAATGCTAAAATATGTATATATTGATATAAATATGGTGTGCAATCATTATCAACATGATTAGAATTGTATTGATCCAATGTGTCTAATTTCTTCCTAGACACGTCTAACTTGCTTATTTACATGAACTAATTTTGTTTATTTAAGTCAGTATGCTAAATATTGCTGCAATGTTGAGGATGGTGGGTGTGTGCGTGTGTGTGTACCAAAACCACAGAAATACACACAGTGGCAAAGTTAACCCTCTGAATGTGAGGCAGATGGAAGATTCATATTAATCTTGGAAGCAATTTCCTTCATAGTTTAGAAATAACTAATATTATATATGTAACCTCCATTGCATTAACACAAGATAACAGCGTCCCTCATTATTTGGAACTGCAACAACACCCAGGCCAACATACTCAATGTTAATGGGTACATGTGTATGTTAGTTACCCCCAATAAGACTTGTTTACCTGTAAATGAAGTATGAACTCTTTATTAAAACCAACTTTTTCTTTCTGTTTCTTCCCAAGCTCTTACATCCATTATTCAAAATGCTTTGATACGACATAGTGTAAATGGCAGACGGAGGTCAATATGTTGGTCATTTAAGTTGTCAGATGACTCCTGTGAAGGTAAATACTTAAGATGAAAAGCCACATTTACCTTTCACAGCCAAAGCATCATTAAAAAAAATGTCAGACCTCACATAAAATACATGACATTTATCAGTCGTTGTTTCTCAGGCAAGGTTAGAAATGTTTAATAGTGTGAGCTGTGTTTTTGTGCTGCTTTGAATTATTATATTATATATAATCAATGGCTGAACTAATATGCCCTTAACCCTTCAACAGAGCCAGAGCAATAGCAAGCAATGTGTGTGTATGGATGCATGTGTAAGTGCACAATGGAGTATTTTGGTTTGCATGTACAACAACTTACAGCTTAACCAACCTTCAACTACAAACGCAGAATGAAAATACTGTTAGCACCTCCCTGAAAATGAAGAATCAGCTGTTGTTCGGGTTCGATTGTTGGTACGACCAGTCAACTGGTCGTACAAGTTTCTTGTCTTGTTTTACCTCACGTCTTGTCTCCCACTCTTTTCATCATACACAACCTACCGGCCCCTGTTATAAACCACGGTCCTATTTATATTCCCGTTTCCTCATTTGCTCACTGCTATACCAGCGTTTCTCCTTGTGTTAGTGGTCATGGTTTTTGTGGATGTGATATTTCGTGTTTGTTTTGTTTTTGCCTACTCGCTCCCCGCTTTGATTCGGACTGATAACCTGTGTGTCACTGCCTCTCCTGAGTCTTTACGTTCAACTTGAGTCTCTGATCGGCTGAGATAGGTTACAGTAGGAAGCAAATGTGTTTTGCATGGGTTGCACGAATACTTTATTGTTGCGCTTAATAACAGTAAACTACTCTTTTTTGCAGCTCATGAGTGACATGTTGTCAAGGTTGATAAAGTGTACAATAACTTACATATAACAACATCATACCAGCAGTGATACATAATAGAGAAAACAAAACACTTCACCAAAAAGACAAGCTTCTTTTGGATTTTTCATAAATGGAAGAGAGAACCTTGTATGAAACAAAGCTTTAAATGATGGAAAGGAAAGTGTACAGTAATGGCAGTAATTGCAGCATCTTCTAATGTTTCGGCATGAAATAAACAAATCAATAGAAAAATAAATGTAGCTCAGTATTTAAAAGATACTTTGATTGTGTAATTGTGCCAAAGTCACTCTGCTGTCTTTTAGCTGCACGAGCACAGCAGCAAACCCCATCTCTTCCACTCATGCACATAATTACACAGCAAGTGTTGCACACAAAATAAATCCCTACTTCCTTTCACCACTAAGTCAGTCTCCCTCTCCCTCTCTCTCTCTCTTCATCTATCATTTTTGTGCGCGCACACACACACACACACACACATTCATCAGCCTTTTAAGACAGCACAGTCCTTGTCGGAGCAGTGCAGCGAAGTTGGGGCGGCCGGTCTGGCCACGCATATCCTGGAGGATGAGAAGGGAGCGTGAGAGAGAGGTGGAGAGCACCACTCAGTCAATTTCTATTGAATCTCACTCCAGTGGGAACATGATAAGCGAAACAGACCTAGGGGATATAACAAGCCTGTGCATTACTTTATGTTTGAAGGAAAACGCCTGGCTGGGCATACAGCGAATGCTTACATTTGTGTAAAAACGTGTGTCCTGTGTGACAGTTGAAGTATTTTATTAAATGGATATTTTTCAAAGCAACACATTTATTTTAGTATCTGATAATAATAATCTAATTCATTTAAATACCTCAAATAAATGAGCAATGGATAATGCAGTACAAGTGTGCACACTGTTCCCTTTCCAGCTCTCGTTGACATAAGGTAGCGCGTGGACAAAAACACGTTAGGCAAACGTTTGTTCCATTTAGAGCCGTTTTTGGCCAATTTGACTTGGAGGCTCTGTGGTAAAACATCACAGAGAAAAGATTCATGGGTGAGCAAAGAAAACGAGACAAACAAAAGGGGCTAAGGAAGGCCTTTAAACCTTTTTTCAAATTTGCTGAATGCTAAATGTTAAGGCAGACTTAATGACGGATGCACCCTCCACGTCGAGCAGGTACAAATGTAAAACCCTCAACAAGCCTGACATTCGTAAATTAAGTCCCTGGAAGGTTAATTATGAAAGTTCAAGTGGTAATTGTTGTTTAATGGTCTCTTTAAAAAACTGATCATTTAAAAATGGAAATTAACGTGGATATGAATAATGACTGCTAAAATGTGGTTGATACTAAATATAGTCACATTATGAGGTAGAGAAGAAAGTGTCAAATCTTTATTTTTTTTCTTCCCAAATCTGATTGTTCTGTCTAGACTGGAACCAATGATGGGATTTCGTTACATCCGGACTGCCAACAACCAAACACAGTTAATCAAAAAATTAAATTTACCTCATTCATAGGCGGGCAGAAATTCAATTTGTGGTCACCCAGGTGTGACATAATCATGAAACACAGCTGCATTTACAGTGTCAGTCGCCGCCGCTGAGGACGCCCGATTTGACGGACAGGCAAGTGGATAGAACAACAACAATCTTCAGTTTCGCTTGCATCTATTTTGGTTTTATACAGGAAGAGTAGATTAAGCATGCCTGTCTCATTACCAGAGCAACCAACTGAGATGGAGAAATCACACCGGACCGCACAAATCCAACTTGAACCTTTGTGAATGGGGCAGTTGTTGTTCACAAATAGCACACAAAATCAAATCCTTGTGCCCTTTTGGATTTTCCAGTTACAGGATTTGCATAGTGCATAAGAGATATGGATAAATGCTTAAAAAGTAAAATATAATGTGTAAATTCAACAGACCTGAGCAGATTCCTTTGCCAATATTAAAAATAGTGTTCGACCGATTTATCGGCCGGCCGATAATATCGGCCGATGTTTGCGTTTTTTACGTGTATCGGCATCGGAAGATGCGCGGCTGCTACGTTCGCTGATAGTTTTTTTTGGGAGGGCAGATCCGGTCGCCTATCGGGCCCAGCCCCGCTCTCTCCGGAACCATGTACCCAGCGCCGTCACGGTGCCTCTGCCCTAGGCTTCCGCGCTGCACGCCCGCCGGATACCAACTCTCCCTTGTCCTCCGGAGAGAGGGAGGGGGATTCAATGTCTCCCACCCCGCTCTGCCGCTGGCTCCGGCCGGCTTAGTCGCGGGTCGCGGTGGACGGAGCACCAGGTGGGTTTGTGCCTCGTGGAAATTGACTTTTTAATCTCGGGGGGGGCTGCCGCCAACGGAGGGCGCGAGGCTCGTGGTCCTTCCGCTCTCTCTGCTCGTCGGCTGGCTCTTCTCCCCCTGTACCCTCCTTCTCTTCCCCGCCTTTCCCCTCTCTGCTTCGGCAGGCTGGGACTGGTGGCGCCCCCCGTCGGGCCCCGCACAGAGTCGGGCGCGGCTGCCGGTGGACTTTTTTAGTCTGCGCGCTGACCGCGCCGCAGGCTTTGCACAGGGGATCCCGTTCACGAGTCCCGGTGCACTGGGAACTCCCGAGATGCTCCAGAGCGACGTGAGCCTCGTCTCCCTCTACCCAGGGAGGCGAGCCACGGCATTGGCCATAACCCCACTTTGACTAAGACCTCAGATCAGACGAGACAACCCGCTGAATTTAATTATATTTAACTATTAAATTGAGAGAGCAAAAGTAGTATCGGCTCCAAATATCGGCTCGAGAAAATCGGCAGTCCGTATCGGTCATCGGCTAAGGCTGATGAAAAAAAAAGCGGCATCGGCCCTAAAAAATCTGTACACCTCATGCACACGGCAAACACGGTAGCAAACAGTATAAAGAGAGATTTCAATCAACCGAACAAGACAATGTTTTGTGTTCGGGTTCAGTTTTTTCACAGAAACAACCTCACTCTTTTCTTGGGCCTGGCATGAAATGGTTGTGTCATTGAGCAATGTTGGAGGTAGACATGTTAGTCACCGCTGCGATTATAGAGTCGAGCATTTGGCGGCGAAAAAGAGTTTGGTGGCAATACGTAAACGTTTGTAACGTTGTAGTGAACTGCTGCAAATGAGCGCCGGTCTGTGTATAAAGGAACAGAAGGCAGAGCGCTGTTCACCTATTTATTCAAGGCTTATTAATATTACGATATCAGTAACTCAATGTTATAGGAAGAGCTATAAAAAAGGATCAATGTGCTACTGTTTAATGTAATCATCCATAACATTAAACAGCCTCAAAACTTATCCATGAATACGTTTTGAGGCTCCAACCAAGTCTCCGCGCAGGCAGTAACACCTGTGGCCATAATGACAAGTGATTCATACGTTTCGATGTTTTTAAGCTTGTTCTTACCGGAGAATTAGTCCCATAACACTGGATAGAATTGATCCCTAAATTGATTGTAAGGTGCCACGGAAGGAAAGTTGCATGCTCAACTGTAGGAATGCTGCATATAAATGATACCTTTTTCTTTTGAGCAACAGACTTTCCAATAATCTCTGGAGATGGCTCTGCTTGCCGATGAGCACAACCGCATTTGGAAAGTGAGAGAGGGCTTTGATAAAAGTTTTTCCATTACCTCGGTTATTCAAGCAAAACCGGTGACTCACTTTTGCATGTTTCATTGATACCCAGGAACCTTTTCATTCCTTCCACAGTCATCTGCTTGAATATAGGCTCATATTTTTCGACCAAAAGGTCTGGTGCGTGCGAGGCGAGTGTGTGTGCTCTCTTTAAACAACATAAAGAGTAACCCAACAAAAAAATACCATTTCTACAGATTTATTTATGTTTTACTTTGGTAAAGAATGCTGCCATATAGTGAGCAGCAACACAGTACAATAATAATCTATGTGAACATCGACATGCAGTGTTGTGGTTCTTTCATGTTCATGACAACATTTGCACGATTCGGGCCAGTAGTTAAAGAGATACTGCACACTCTTATTTGTTTTTTAAGCTCTAAACTTAATAATATGAGTGAGTGTACTGTGATGAAAAACATTAGTGGTCACAATGTAAAATTTTTCTTTTCAAATTTCCCCCCAAAAATGTCATTTCATGGATGAAACACGGCTCATAACACCATCCAGTGTTTCAAACCGCGTTGGACCAAGGCTGACACTTTCAGACAGCCAGTGAAGTCCGGACATTTTCAGAACTTCTCCGGAGGGGGTGAATGTGAGAATGTCTGCAAATGTTGCTGTTGATGGTGGTCGTGGTAATTGCAACTTATCCAAACGTTCACCAACATTAGCCTTCTGACTTCTAACATCACGTCAGCACTCTGAGACTGCCACCACTCTCTCTTTCAGTTGCATTGCCTCAGCTCCGAGAGCTGCCCGTCTCCGGGCCAAACTGGGGCTGGAACCAGCGGCTCCAACCGATACTGCTCGGGAACACCGTGGTCCTCCACCACACTGATGGCCACCTCACCGCCCTCAGGGGACTCTGGAGGGGAAAAGTCCTTCACTTTATAAGTGGAAGGTGCCATGCGATTCTGTGTCGCTATTCCATTATTGTGTATGGCCAGAGTACATAACTCATGGTGACACTATCCCTCACACATCCACCCTCGCATCCCTCGCCCCTTGGGCCGACTGCTCAGTTTTTAGCATTTTTCAAAACTATGCAGCTAGTGGAGTTAGAATCAGAGCTGTGGGTGAAATCACACTTTTTAAAAAAGCACACAAATGGAGTGCAGTGGGACTCATGAGCTCGCAACTATCATGAGAAGTTGATAACTATCATGTCTACCTGGCCTAGTCAGCATGACTTCTTCTCTGCATGAAACTGAGCGAACAATTCAACAGTGAACTCAGATTCAAAATATCTGTTTCTTTGTTTCCTTCCTCGCTCTCTCTCTCTCTCCTGAGTGGCCTGTGTCTGTGCTCCCATCTTGCTTCAGCGATATTTGTAAAACAGAGAACAGAGATCAAGAGTGCTTCTGCATTGATTCTGTTGCTTTGTTATGTCACAAAATTCTGCTTCAGTGCTCTGCTTAATGAACAAGCCACGCATACACCCCTGCACACATACACACACACACACACACACCGACACACTATGACAGATAGCTATGAGCACACAACTTGATACAAGATAATTTGTTGTTTTGAGACTATTGATTTGTGAGTTAAGCAATGTGACAGTCTCTTTCAGAAGTATCCCTACAGCAATCAATTTTAACATGCGGTCCCTTTCATTGCATTCTAACGATATGGTCAATATATCTTCTATGATGCTGACTGCGCAAAAATATGGTGCCAGTATCTAGAGAACGATACAAAAAAAATAAAAAGCCATGGCCAATAAGACAAGAACACCTCTGTGAGATGGCATTTTATATGTGAGGTTCCTGAGATGGAGGCCGTGGAAGCACACGGCTCCCCTGAATATCATCCATCATCCAAACATGTGGGAAAAAGATGAATACATTATTCTATTTTTAGGGAGGTGTTTCCACATTGCAAGGTTACACTATATGCCTCCATTATCTTGCGAAGGAAAGCTATGTAAGGCAGAGAATTATCCGATCAGCAGGGAAGGTAATTTACAGATGGAGTCACAAGTAATGGAAAGTCATTTTCACCAGGGGCTGTTTTCCATGTAGGATAGCAACAGCGCTGCCAGCTCAGGACAAACGGCTGCCTCTTCCCCAAGTCACTACAGTAACCTAGACTAAATAGATAAAAGTAGGCCCAGCTGAGGACTTTAGATGCCAAAATGTTTCCCCTGACCGTAGCAATAGTACTGTGTGTACAACCTGCAGTGTGAACCACAAGGCACATTTGCAAGGTGTGGACGTTCAGTTCCATGTAGCCATGATTCTTATGAATTGTCTCTCTCGTCATCTTGAGATGTGTTGTTTCAGGTACCGGTGAGACATGATATGTTCTGAATTAAATCCACATTGAGTAACAGATCTATGAGTTTGAAGTACATAACAGCAGTTTGTAACAGAATAGGTTTAGAAATTTTCCATGATGGCAATTATTTTATCTTTCGCTGTGAAGATTGCAAGTAAAACGGAAGAAGTATAGTATCCGTGTTACAATTTAATCCACATCTAATGTGCGCTAGTATGTATTTGATTGTGTTGTATTTGAGTAACAAGTTAACCTCTTTCACAAAGATGTTTCTGTGTACTTTTTACTTAAGTACAACTTTCCATCGACTCTTTACAAACCCTGTTGTTGATGTAAACCAAATGAAAGTTGTTTCTTGCATTGAGATAGAAATTAAAACTAGAACATTTGTGAATAAGTGAACTCAACTTGTTCTGAAGCTGCAGTTAGTTCAATCTCAACACAAACCAGCCCACCTCACAACCTCGCTATTGATGTTAGCCCGAGTTCCGTCAGTGAAAGCTTCTAGCACTGCAATAACCTGCAGTTTATGTAAGTGGCCTTACATCTGGATCCGGGTGGGCCTGAGAGACGCCCTGT
The DNA here is from genome assembly GCF_022379125.1 of Scophthalmus maximus. Taxonomy (NCBI): domain Eukaryota; kingdom Metazoa; phylum Chordata; class Actinopteri; order Pleuronectiformes; family Scophthalmidae; genus Scophthalmus; species Scophthalmus maximus. Next base: position 17,036,505 of record NC_061519.1, read on the forward strand.
CTTGCTAGTGTTGGCATTTTTGAAACGATACAAACAGATTACACAACAGTATTTGTACCATTATTGTGACTCAATGAGTTATATTCCTTATGCCAGCAGTAAACGCCTCTGAATAAGTGGTGCTGCGGGGGAAAAAAGAGAGCACAAAATATACATCTCTCTGTGACGAGACCCATGAGATCCGTGGGAGTCCCCCAGTTGCACAAACCTATAACTAGGTCTTTTAAGCAAACTTCAAAGTACATTTATGCATTCCTGTGTGCATCCTCACTAAAAGCACCCATGACAGGTAGATTTTATTTAAGTAAAGCCATAATTTCACTCTGTTAGCTGTAAAAGTAAAAGCCAGGCTGTGTCAGGACTAACCAACAAAAGCTTGATTGCGAAACAATCAGCAGCAGTAGATGCAGTAGAAGTGTAGTTTGAAGTGACACGGCTGTAATGAGTTTTCTAGTACATCACAAATGATGATGACAGCGGTAACTGGTGATGCATTAACAACACACGGTGAACATTAATTAAAGGCGATAATGGTTTACCTAAATCTTTGTGGACATGTACAGCCAAGCTGTAGATGGTAGTTCCCTTCTAAAAGCCTAACTTTACATTTAACATGGCAAACTTCTGATTCCTAGAATTTAAAATATACTATTTTATCCCATTTATGAGGGAATATTACATTACTTATAATGTGGTTTCAGCCAAAGCGCCGTAGCATTTTATTAGGTAATTATTTAAACCAACATAGGTTTGTGTGACGCACTTGTCAGAAATATCAAAAATGCCCATTTTTTGTTTCTCTCATTCATAAACTGCAAACAGTGTGACAGTATATAAAGCAAATTAAAGCATCCTTGGAGTTGAAATTGTAAATGGTTCTAACTAGATAAAGAGAGTCCCTTAACAGTTAAGCAGTAAAGCAAGTAATTGCTTTTTCATGGACTCAGATTTTGAATTTCTATCATGTGGTGAGACTTAAGAAAAATAAAAAAAAATCCAATCACACGGATGGCAATTAAACTCTTCGGCGAACTTCTGACATGGTTCAGTTCTAAGGTAATCACATAAGTTGCTGTGATCCATACTTAATTTCCTCTCAGGACATCGATGATGTTTTCTGTATGTAGGTTAGCTAAAGTTTCTGTTAAAGCCATGTACGTGTGACATGTACTGCAGCTCTGTGTTGTTAAAAAGACGCCGTTGCAGTTCAGATTGAATGCCATAGGTCTGCATGTAGTACACCTCACATCTCCCCTTCCACTCTTTTCAGTCCACACCAGGTTAATGTAAACAAGATAGGTGTTCACATACAGAGAGACTAACACAGCACATTGTAAGAATCCTCATTTTCCTATTTTGGATCTTCTTTCAATTTCTCTCTCCCTTGCCTCCGTCCTTAGAACTGAGATGCTCAAACTGGTTAGCGCTGTCGCCTCACAGCATGAAGGAGTTTGCATGTTCTCCCCGTGTCTGCGTGGGTTCTCTCCGGGTTTTCCAGCTTCCTCCCACAGTCCAAAGACATGCAGATTAGGGTTAGGTTGATTGGATACTCTGACTGACCGTATGAATGTGCATGTGAATGGTTGTTTGTGTCTGTATGTTGGCCCTGTGATGGGTTGGCAACCTGGCCTGGGTGCACCACGCCAGCCAATGCTTAAATGATTTAATGTTTGGTTTGATATGTTTAATGTGGTTGACTTAATACCATATGTACCATTTATATTTGTTACCTACATGTAAGTTGATGATTTAAAGTGTATGAACACAGAATTATTTCTCTGATGTAAAGCAGTGTGATGGTCTGTCAAACACAGGGACGTTGAGCGGCCTGTTATTTAAATGTTTAGGTCGTAAGGAAAATGATGTCCAGTCTGTGAGGACGCAGCAGAGCCAAATACAGACACGATCCAAGCAATGCTTTTGATTTTACTGCTGCTTCCATTTCGGAGTCAGAGTTGCCCTGAAACCGCTTCCATGCCGTGGCCTGTCCAACAGCAGGAGCAGATTGCATTACTGGACTGGTCACAGCGAATGGTTGCTGCTAACAAGTTGTTGCTCTACTCTGACCCCTGTTTCTGAGTACATGTGTGTAGGGGCTTGTGTGTCCATGTGCTTGTGTGTCTGTGTGTGGTACGCCTGTGTGCGTGACCCAGAGTGACTTGTTTCCAATAAGGAAATGAAATCCATTGTGGGATTTTTTTTTTCTCTCCACCTCAGCGAACCATTTTCTTTTATTACTTCACCTGCACTTCCTTGAGCCACTGGGTGTGCACCCACGCCGCAGCCAACTCCCAGACAAGCATCGGCAGCATCTATCTTGTGGACAGAAGTGCTGAGTGGCTATTACTTCTCAGCAGACCACATAAAAAACACAGCAATTAAATGCTATTGGGCCATTCGACTTTGTCTTCTTAAGAGGAAAAAAGCAGGAGTGAGTGAGGCAAGAAAGGCACAAAAGAGTAAGTGTGAAGGCGAGGAAAAGAGAGACCTCAACTGATGCTGCTTAGCAGAGAGAAAGATCTTTATGTCCATGGTTTGAAATGGAGACGGAGGAATTAAAGAGTGTGAAAGTAGCTGTGAAATTAGAGCTGATGAAATGCATTTCAATGGTGTTCTCAAAGGGACATGAGGGAGCTCTTTCACTTAAGTACAATGGAGAGTCGAAGCAGATCGTGTGTGAGTTATAGTGAGGTCTCTACTTTTAAACAGATCTGGAGTTAAAGGGATTCTGACAGAGCCGCATTGTTTCTCTGCCCTCCAGATTCAGGCTTCAATCATTGTTTCAATCATTGGCCAGTGCCAATGCACACTGCCGATGCACCTGCAGATTTACAATACATTTCTGACCATCTGTGCATTATGTGTGGCGCCTTTACTTCTGGTGACACATTTATAATCTCCAGAGGCTACAAATGAACTGAGAGTTGTTCTTTGTTTTTTTCAAACCAAAAGTGTACGCAAAGATAATATTATAGTTGCTGTCAACACGGATTAGAACTGATGTTGGCCAGCTACTCGTGAGGCTCCTGTGGGGAATTCTAAAATGTGTTCAATGTCCCTGACAACATTTTCTTTTCCAGTTAAGTAAACTCATGGTTCCAAAATGTGTTACCTGATTGACATTTTTAGTAGTAGTAGTCAAAAATTATGGACCCACTGTAAATAAATATATGTAATTGTAGTTACATATATTTAAGTTACACCTAATTTCACATCACCGCAATGCAAAATCCCAGAAAAAGCTTCTTCACTGCAAACCAGCCCAGTCAGACAACGGAAATCTAAATGTAGTATGCAACACCTCACTCTTCTTCCTTCAATCTACAGAATACATCGACTCCACCATTAAGTGTAGAAGTAGATAAATTGATTACAGTGACGGAGTCAAACAGGTCAATTGAACTAGTTTTATTATTTTTATTATAATCTACAGACTACGGTTATGCATGTCTTTGGACTGTGGGACAAAGCTGGAAGACCCAGAGAAAAAAAACATGCAGGCACAGGGAGAACATCCAACTAAGAAGCACACAAAAAATGACCCCATCAGACAGAAAGGTTCGAAGCAGGTTCCCTGTTACTGTGAGAAAACGGTGCAGGTTTGAACAAAAAAGAACCTAAACACCGGCACACAGCCCCTTTCTCTTCTTTCAGCACTGATGAAAAGCCACACCAATGGCAATCCATACTTGTCTTCGCCATCAATCGCTTACGTTGGCAGACTGTAATCCTTCCTTTGACACTTCTCCACCACAGGCTCGGACACACTCCTGGTTCCTGTAGCCCACACTGTCTCCATTGCACCCTTCTGGTGGGGATATTGCCACAGACATCAGATTGAAAACTCAACTGCCATTGAAGGTCTTAACCAGCATTGTGTGAACATGTTTGGAAACTGGGTGAATGTAACAAACATTCATTTAAATGTAAAAATCCTGCACTCCAGCTTCAAGCAAACTTCTGTTTTTCACTGTGTGATGTAGTGACGGCACTATTGCCAGAGCTACGTTCAATCCTACTACCTACTGTTGTTGCCGCAACATTGTAGGACTGTTCCCATTCATCACAGTCTGTCTTTGTACGTTGCAGACAATTCAAAATAAAACTCTGGGTGATCAGGATGGGGGCTGTAGGTACACAGCACTGCAAAAGCATGACGAGCAGTGAAACACTGAAACGTACAAATGGCTGCCTGTCTCATTACCAAGCAAATCACATTAGATTACCACAGTCTAATACAGATGCTGCGCTACGCTGGGCCTCTCTCTTGTAATCAGTCTTTCTATACATCTTTCTCTGTCTCTTGATGTGTCCGTTGCATTCTTTGTTTGCCAATATCTCACTAGCTTTCTCTCTTCTTGCCCTTCTTTTCTCTTCTTCTTATTTTGCCTGTCTCTACTCTCCTTCTTCTATACTGTCTCTCTTACCCCATTTACACCTGGCATGAAAATGGGTTTTGGGTGATCGGGCTGCAATCCAATAATGTTTGACCCGAAAAGTACACATTAGTCACACATTGTGACCACAGTGGACACAAGTGTTAATGCAACTGTGTTGTAAATCAAGATACAATGACTACTTGAGCGGAAATAATAATCACATGTCACTGTTCCGAACCAGTGAAGTAGCAGGTAGGCAGCCATTAGCCAGTAAGACAGGAGCAGTCCTCTCCTCCGCCCTCGTGTTATTCAAGACACCTGTGCATGGAGTGAAGAATAGAACATTTGCAAAAGCAATGATGCAGATTCAAAGATGCATCATATTCATCGTGTATTCTGTATTTTTGTTTGTTTGTTTGTTTGTTAGATTTTTTAGACCTGAACAAATACCAGGAGGAAGTGATGTGAACTGGAGTGAACCGATCACAATCAAACGAATCGGCACAGGAGACACATTTATACCAGGAGTAAATGTGATCAGGTTAAAATCACATGCGGATCAAATCTGGAACAAGAAACAGATTTTAATGGGAGAAATGCTGTTTCTCTCTCTGACTGAGTCTCTGTCTGTGTCCTTTTCCTTTTCCTCGTCCGCTGTGCTGACCAGGCAGATATTCAGGAGCAAGAGTTAAGAACAATGACAAGTAAATCCCCATTAACTGAGGCCATTCGCTGAAACGCCCAGCTGTGAGACCACAGTAGAGCAGGTGAGAAGCTACGACAGTCAGGAGAGGAGTTAGCACATTCACTCATTCTGGACAGAATCATTTTTGTGATTTGTTTTTAATTCTCAGTTAGATTTCATTTGTTTAAGACTTAGGTATTATTGGACAACCAACAGAAAAAGCGTTTTGTCCACAGGGAACTGACAGATTTTCATTTGTAGCACCCACAGCACAGTTAGTGTGACTTAAATGTGCTTTGGGATCACAGCACTAAACCAAATGGCCAGTCGGCTGGCAAGCGCGGAGCCCGCTGTGAACCTCAGTGGAAATACTGTACCTGTCACGTCACAAAGTTAATGTGGAAAAATCAAGTGACTGGAACCAATAACCTGACTGCTGTCAAGCTGGTCCAGAACATACTCTAATGGAGCCCTCAGGATCAAAACACATCAAACACTGTTTGTGATTCACATAATCAGGATCGTGGAATTTGTTTCTGAAAAATGCCAATGTCATACATGGGAGATCAGATGTAAAGAGAGTGCAGCTGCTTGCAAATTCAAATTAATTCACTCTTTTTGCACGCAGCTCGGAGTGTACAAATATAAAAAAAAAAAAGTTCAGTATGAAAATCAATTCCATTTGTTGAACGAGCAAGTTATTCAGCCCCAACGCTAACTTTGCACTCTTTACAACTCGACACACCGTCATCTCAGCGTCTGTAATGTGAGCAAAATTCACGAGAAGATGATGAAATGTGTACACAACTGTGGCATCACCGCAAATTTTGTAACAAAAATATTGAAGGGGACTAGCTGATTAATTGTGGCACTGTTTCTGACCTTCTGACATAGTGATCCGTTCCGACCACAGGAGGAAAGTCTTGTGATTTTATCCAATGAGAACAAACAGTTTGCCAATAGCCCCCGGCTATCTCGATGTGCAAATAAGCAAAGTGTTTCCCCTGGCTGGATCGATGTGTCTTGATTAGGTTGCTCGGGCCAAAAAAGAATGCAGTGACTTTCCTATTCGTCAGCCACGCGGACCTATTTGCATTTAATACATGCACAAATAATTGTGCGCTCACACACACACATACACACACACACACATGCATAAATGCAAACTGATGTTGATGTCACAGACATCACAGACACACCGGCCTCATCCGTCCTATGGTATTTAGCACAAACGTCAAATAGTGTAGAGCGCTGCTAAAAATCAATGGGCATTTGCAACAATCAATGGCCGGGTTCCCATGAGAAGTAATTAGAAAGGCAAACATGCAGCGCTGCCTCTTTCCCTCTCCCAGCCTATCACTGAGTCCCAAACGGAGAGCGTCTTCACCGCAGGGTGAAAACAGAGTTTAATACAGCAGGGATGTATCTAAGTAAGGATTACATATATACATGAGTTTATGCAATGAATTGTTGTTGACACACTATGAAAATGAATGGAAAGATGGATATGTATTAAAGAGGGACAATGCTGAGGCTCTCTTGTGAAGGAACAAGAGAAGCTTTCTATCACGACTTGGTTGTTAAACTCAAACTCTTAATCCATTAATACAACTGTTATTTTAAGAGACATGATCACTTAATGACTTGGTTTGGTTTGGCCTGGCTCCCAGCATGTTATTCAATCCACTGTTATTAAAGGGCCAGCGACTCCTGAGTGAAACCTTAAGTCCTCCATATCTTTTAAACCTTTCATAAAATTAAGCCATTCATGTTTTATATGTCAAATCTTCGAGGCTTTTGTATTTCATTTTTTATCAGCACATTATTCTGACAAACCCAGTAAAAGCCAGTATAGAAAATGGATGGAGGGATTTTTATTGCATCCTGTTCTCACCCTTTGAATGATCATGTAGCCTCATTTTAACAATTAGTCTGTAGCATGTAGATTTCTGAGTAACACTAATAACAAGAATGCTGACAAACAGGAAAGGTTTCTACATCTGTAAATATCTGAAATAAGAAAGTACTGGTGACTTTATTTGTCCTATAGATTAATTTTATCAGTCACTACATCTCATTTATGGATCTCTGCAATATCGTCTTGTCTAGCTATCTCCCAATAAAACTTGCATCATATCCTCTGACCAACAATGCACATACTTTTATCTACCATACAAATCTATCAACCTATGCTCGAGTGTATTGCTGTACAATAGATAATACAGAGAAAATTCAGAGATAGACTCGCTTAAATCCAATCAACCAGAAAAGTACACTGCATGGCAAATACAGCAGTGTGGAATTGCCTTTACACTTCATACTTGTTTTGCTAATTTTTGACAACTCTGAGACGGCTTGTCTTCCTTGGGCCATCTCTGCAGCTAACGAGACGGCTCTACGTGTTTATTCTATTCCAGGGGGGGGGGGGGGGGAACAGATGGGTGTAAGATCCTTGGATTAAACCATGACTTCTACATCTTATCAAAATCAGTGCGATGAAACCTGAGAGATGTGGAGTTGACAAACAAGTCAAGAAACTGAGCAGACTGTACAAAAAAGGATCTAATTTCTTGACTCAAAATAATTGGACTGTGTGCCCTGTTAATTGCTGAATTGTAGCTTGGCACACACTTACACACACACACAACACGCCTCTTAAACTGCTGCAGAAGTTGAAAGTTAATGCATCACTTTGCTGGGGTGAGTTACGCAGTAAACCCGCTGCAAGAGCAGTAATGGCGCCTCTAGATCATTGAGATATGTAGCAGGCAGTCATGGTTCCTATGTGCACCGCCGCTAACTTGGCTAAAGGAGGTGTCCAGGGATGCATATAGAGAGCAAATGGGCCTCGTCTAGCCAGGCTTCAGACAGAGACCCAAGCAGTGATACAGTAATACCACAGACTTTCAGGAGACGTTAAAGTCCAACACAAAGAAGGCGCAGCGGCCTCAATCAAAGAATCATTATTATGTGCATTGAAAAGCAAACAGGAGGATTTTGTTTTCATGTTTCACAGTCACGTCAGGTAGCACGCTGAATCGCTTTCCATTGTGTGCTGTATGAATATATTTTAGAAATTTGCACTTAATTGAAGAAAGCTGAAAACATGCACTCACACACCCACACACATGCACAAACACACACACACACACACACACACACTTATACTTGCATCTTTGTGAGGACACTCACTGACAATGCATTCCCCATCATCTCAACCTAACCATCACAAATAAATGCCTAACCACAGCTCTTACGCTAATCCTAATCCTGGAGTCTCAATCCCTGATCAGCCCTTCCAAGTCGTAAGGAGCAGCCAACATGTCCTCAATCCAAGAGGTCAAATATTCAAACTGGTCCTCAGAAAGATAGACATACAAGACAAAGGTATGAGGTGGCATGCATCTGAAGTTGCACCTCACCTTGAGAGCTCCCGCCGACAGTTGGTTGTTTTCGCCTTGGTCCTCTGGGCTGCAACTGTCAACAGGAGAGAAAGGAGGCGGTAGATTTTAAGTCTCACGTGTCTGTTTGGACTCGGACACGAGACTCGAAGCACAATCAACTTCTAATAAAGGTGATTAATTAGGTCTTGAAAATACAGAGACAGCTCTCTGCCTATTAATCACAGGATGCTACAGTATGTCCTACCCCCCCTGTCAAATAAAACTGCACAACAATAAAACGTATAATATTTTAAGCTTCTCTTGATCGTATGTTTCAATGTTCTGCACCTGGGACTCAACTCACTTATTATAAAGCTGCCGTACTGACATCTGTTCCATTCAAATAATCATACCCACTTAATTTTTCGAAAAAACCTAATCATGCTCTGCAGTTCTATCGCTCTTAAGTAATATCGTTCTGTTACTTTGCAGTGCACCTGAGAAAATTATCATTCATGATGGTTTTGAAGGACACTAGGAACGAAGCTCATTTTACACTTGAGACATGAGCCACCATTTGATATACACGCTTGATAGAGGCAGTGTGTGTGTGTGTGTGTGTGTGTGTGTTTGTGCGTAGGGTCAAGTGTCACAGAACTTGACCTTTCCTATTGCATAAGGCACTCGTCTCATGAGCTCATAACCTTACGAGGCTACCATATTTTTCCAGCACTTGTACTTAACAATCAGCGCCTGGGTTAAGTTCAAGTGTTTGTCTTTGCAGGAACATTAAGCACACACACACATGCCCTGCCCTCGGTATCCTGATTGAAGCTCCTCACATTGACAGAGAAAACCTGACAAATCCAGGTTGTGTTCAGAATATAACCTTAAGTTTAATGGTGCACTTGTTTACGAATTTATCTTTGCCTCAGTGTGTTTACAACATCAGACTTGAGTCTGAATTAAACATTTATCTTTTTTTTCAAATGTAAAAACACAGCAGTAGAAGCAAACACACAAATAAACAAGCTGCAACTGAAATTAATATTCACAAGGACAAAGAGAAAGAGAGAGAGAGAGAGAGAGAAAGAGAGAGAGAGAGAGAGAGAGAGAGAGAGACCGCATCCTCTGTGGTGCTTTAGGAAAGTTTGATTTCACATTAAAGTTAATAAAAACAAATACAGTGATTTAACATTCTAGGTCAGCAAGATGGGATAGATTTTAGCTTGCTTCTGTGCCAAATGGCTGGCTTCAAATTAGAAAACAAAGAATAGCAATGCAACACAGAAGGAGCTCCATATTGAGCGAGCACATCTGATTTACCTAACGCTAAATTCTCACCAGAAGACGGGTAGGCGAAAATATCCAAGAAAAAAGAATGAAATGAAACTGCTGAAAAGAAACCAGAGTCGAGGACACAGGCTCTTATTGTTTGGGGGAAAAAGTACAGTTTTGAGAGTCCTTGCTGCACTGAGATGTCCCGTTGAGTGACAGCTCACAGTCTGTGTTGACAAAGCCAAGTTTAATCAGCTGAAAACGAGCCTTTGGAAAATTAGACTTTTGGAAAACAACCAGGCCCCAACTCAAGCAGAGGGATGGAACCACAGAATCCAAATTGTGAGGATTTTAATGGGACCTCTGAAAGACTTTATGTTTACATATATTTTTTTCTTTTAAGAATCAAGGTGTTCTTTTTGTATTTATTTAAGAATATATCAGGAGCCATCCACCGTTCTTCTGCATTCAAGATGACACGGTCACCAGGAAATCTGTGCGTATCCCGTCTCTTTGTTTTGTTTGATGATAAAAGATCCAAAAAAGCCTTTAAATGACTCCGGGAGAAAAATAATTAAATAAGGGAATTTACAGATGGTGATTATAAATTATGAATTCCATTACACAGAGAGAGGGGGGATATCTGACAGTGCTGACATGCATCCAGTCACATCTGCTGTCGCAGCAGACAGTGCCTTTGGTGAGCAAGTGGTGGCGTGTGTGTGGTTCGTGGGGATTCATATTTTCACAGCATTCAATTCATCATGTCATTCATTCCTGGGGACGTTCAACCGGCTTGGGGGAGGGAGAGACACAACAAGGGAGATGAGATAAGCCTAAGAGTGTGGGAGGTGAGACAGAGACGAAAAGCAAAAAAGAAAAAGATGGTTAGTTGATTTCTCACACCATCCGAATCCCTTAAAACAAAACGACCGCAGTGACACGCCCGCTCCCAGAATCAGAGCACAGGCCTCCTTTGGCTCCTCAACGCCGTTACAAACCTGGCACAGGGAGAAGACAGCAGCAGCTGCATGCACCACATTTTACACATGTACTTTGTGTGTTTGATAGCTGCCAGGACTGCTCTAAAGGCCGGCCCTGCTCATCCACAATGTTACGGCTTGTTAGGGGGAAAGGGAAGCAACATAAAACAATGTGCGTGGTCACATTAAGTTATTCATTCCCATATAGGTCGGGTGATTGACACAAACAACCAACCGTGAAGGAAAGGCTGCTCAGTTTTAACCAAAGAAAAAAGAGTTGAATTAGAGTGACTTAGAAGTAATTTTTTCAAAAAAGGGTCCCTGCAGTTGAGATTGAATATATAATAATATATATATAGCAAAATGCGTCTGTGCATAAGGGCGTTCACAATGACAAGTATGGCAACTATAAGTCATAACACTACAAGTGCACAGATGGAACACTGAAAACAGTCAAAAATTCTCACACTCAATGGTCGCCATTTTGGCTACATGGCTGAATTAGAGGCACCACCCATGTATTTTTCAAACTTGTGAAAAATGCAACCGAGGAAGGCGGACACGTTGTCGGTGCAGATGGCATCGTAATTTCCACGGCACGTAAAACAGTGGGCACAGACAAGGAAGCGAAATGTTCATTTGTTGAAGGCAATTGAGCAAAGCAGCCAATGACCGTGATTGAATTGAGACTACACTGTGTACAAAATGTGAGAGCAATGACTCAAGCATCTGATTCGAGACCCAGCAACATGCTCACACTCAACTAAATATTACAAAAGTTTAGTTTCTCTGGCGAATGGATTCATTACTGTTGTTACCCTCATCATCATTCACGCAGAAGTGCACTGGCACAGGGATGTAATTGCCAAATCTGAGAGGGAACAGACTGCAAATGACACAGCTTTTAATTCAATGGCAAGTAATGAGTATCATATTACTTTTTTGTCATGAATAGGCCCGACACAGACTGTGTGAGAGGGAGGTGTCACAGCTTATCTTCTGATGCAGTCAGAAGTTTAAAAAGAATACGCTGCTGATTATGCTGCAGAGCGGCCACTTTGAGCCCTTTAAAGTCAATGAAAGATCGACCGTGTGTTTTCTGCACATCATTTTCAACTGTTTCACCATTTGAAATATTTTAAATGCTAATAAATTTACAGATTTACAGATTTTTTTGAGTGAGGCAAACGCACCTCTTAAGCCTCACACAATGCCATCCCTGATTATTTTAGTTCCATTTATTTTTATCTTTCACCTTTCTTACTTGTTAGGTCATCCCTTCTCCCCCCCCCCCCCCCCATCCCACTATCTCTCACTAAGATAACATAGTGCAGACGAAATGTCACAGGAGCTAAAAGTATTGCATTATGCATATTTCCCCGGCCAGCTCAAGACCTTCTGTCAGACGACAAACTTCTCAGCTATTTGTCCTCATTACCGAACAGCCTCCGACTGCCCACCTTTCCCCCCCCCCCCCACCCGTCCCTCAGGGGGCTCTTTTCCACCCCTTCCTGGCATGAGTTATTTCTAACGACCATCCCTTTGCGCCCTTTCGGCCCGGGCCGCCTATGCTTTAAACTAAGCTAGACTAGTAAATCTGCCAGCTTTAATTAAAATGGCTTCTTTTGTCGAGATTTCTATTGCTCCATCCTCTTATGTCCCTGAAGACATAATGGTGCTGGGAACTTCCCTCTGCAGAGCGGACTCAAAAGGACTGACCCTTGGAAAAAAAAAAATGGAGGCGTGCTGCAATATTTTATGATAGTTTGCAAGAAATAAGTCACAGCTCATCATGTCTCTCTATGTTCTTGCTTCGACCTGGATTCCTTAGTGATACGATGATTATGGAGTTTGCCGGGACAATAATGATAAGGTAATCTACATTATATACATTAAAATGTGCAAAATAAATCAGTGCCCTAAAAATTGCATTGTGGTTAGCTGCGCTTGGGGCTCTTTTAATTTACAAAAGGATTCCCAGCATGTGGAGTGACTAGTAACGACCTTGTTGTGTTTGAAGGTCAGCCTTTCTTAGGGAAATAACGATTTGTGAAGCCAAATCAATGAGGCTCATTGAAGCCGTTTTCCTACAATATTGTTCAGGGACTAACTTTGGTGCCATTGGTTAGCTGATTTATAGCTTGCATCTGCTCTGGGCTTGCGGTGAATGTAGAGCTGCTCATTACACGAGAACGACGAAGAAGAGAAGAGAAGAGAAGTCTTTAACTGATTTTTTACAATATATCAAATGCACTAAATATGTTGACAAAGCTTATCACTGCATTTTTCTTTAATGTATACTGTATACATAAGAACAGCCAAAATTTGGCTGTGAGGACATTTTGCCACAGTGGTCACAGCCATTATTGCTGGTAACGTCACAGAGACTGACTCAAAATCACTTCCACTATACAACTGCCAAGGGAAGGGTTATGAAATTATGAATTCATTGTTGTCGCTATAAAAAAAATAGCAGCAACAAACAATAATTTTCTTTACAGACAAAATGTACTGCCTATTTTCTTGATTAATCCATCAACAAACAACTAACAAAGCAAAGTTTGCTGTCACTTGAGACAAAGAAAGGCAGAAAAATTATCACATTGCTGGAAATGATATAACATTTTTGGTAACTGCCTGAAAAGTGACTCTTTAATTAATTGATTACTAAAATAGCTGCCTGCTGATGGGAAAGTCGTTTATTCCAATAATTGCTTTGGGTCTACAGTAAATGTGTTTCATGCCATTTGTGTGAGCAGCAAATCTGCCAACCCAGATTGTGGATATAGTGAGAGAGCTGGAACTGTGCTGGCATTTGCTGCTAATTTCACCCAGTGGTCACTTGTGATATTGCAACAAACAAAACGTTAACAAAATATTAACAGGAATTTAAGGTTAAAAGTAGCAAAGTCAGTTTTATTCACGTGACTTTTTCACAAGTCAAAAGGCCGAGTGTGAATGTGTGGTCAGACAGCCACATCTTTGAGTCCATTATGTGCTACGTCCATGTCCCAGATAGAGGACGTCTGTGATGCACATCCTGCGTGAGCCCTAAAAATGTGTAAGCCTGAGAAAATTCCGAGCTGAATTTGCCAAGACAGCAACATACATTGTTATAAATGGGGTACCAGCACTGTAACCAGCTCTTATCTTTCATCCATGTCTTGAACTGCCAAGTGTAGACCTTGTGAAAATATATTTTTTTTTTATTTATTCTTTTGACATCAGATACCTCACTCTCAAGCACTGATTGTAACAATCCCATCAACCATTCTGCTTCCTCTTTGAATCTCTTTCTTCATTCCTTGCTCCTGTCCCGCTCCTATATTGTCTCTCCCCACTTTCTTCCACTCATAAAACACATACAAGCTGCACTAATGCGCCGTCCTCCCTCCTCCTCCGTTCTTGTCTGCTCCTCTCTTATTTCCTCTCCTTTCTTATCTGCACCCCTGAAGGGCTTGTCTGTCTCCTAACCAGCTGAAGCACGGTGTCCACTGGTCTGTGCCTGGCCCCTATTATCAAAGCATGACAAGGAGCCGCAGTGTCAGCCTAATAAACATCCTTTATGGCACCCGCCTGGGTGTGTTTTGAGGGGACTCACCCAGCCACCAAGCAGTGGACCATTGATTTCATGGATGGCACACAGTGCTTACACTTCCACCCGTCTATTATGCAGTGGACAGGCTTCAATTGTTTTGCGATGCACAACCACACTTACGACACTCACACTCCTTGAGGCTTTCCATTTGTGGTTTTAAAGTGAACGGGAGGGAGAATTAAAACCACAGGTCAAGTATGGCAGCACTCCAGGATCCAGGGCATTAAATCACAGACTGCTTTTTTTTTTTTTTTACAGATCTTTTAACCGCTCTTTCGCAGGTCAAGGTCAATAAGGTTTTTCACATTTTCTCTTTCTCTCCCCCTCCAATCTAATTTACTTCTTGTTCTTACAACAGGGAAATGTGAGGAGTGGTGCAGCAGTTGAACAAGCCATTTAATCGCTTACAATAGCAATCAAACATTTTATTTTCCCTGCGGCACTTCAGCCATCCTGAGTAGTTGGCAACATTAACTGTTCCAGGACCACACTGAGAGGGACAGACGGATGAGGAGAATCAAAGAGGAGCAGAGAAAGAGAGTGAGAGAGAATCCACTTATACTCTCAGTATAAGTGGATTCTCACTAGTTCAGCACCACGGACAGTGACATGTCTTGCCTACCAATCATGGAGAAGAACTGGAGCCAGTGAACCAAAATCACAATGTGCCTCTTTAACCTTTGTCCACTGGCATGTTATAATTATTCAAAACAGGTGGGCAGGCATATATGTCATCTTAGCAAGCCTGCAGCCTGGGCTAACACCAAAAGTCCATTAATATCAAATGCAGGTGTGGGAAATGATAAAATATTCATCTAATACTTCACATAGCATGAACTAGACACAGGCTCTTTTGTTTTTTCAAGCCATGAATAAGTCAGTGGATGTTTCCAACATTTGAGACCATTTGTGAAGCTTTTCATCTTTTTTTATTGTTATTATTTTTGACAGTAAAGACATCTCTCGGCTTAAAGCATGATGCATTGTGAGACCAGTGCTTGCTTTTATTGAATGTCCACAGAGCTTGTTTATTGATCCATGATCAGTGATAAACGGGTCACCTTGGTCAGCACAGTTATAGAAACCCGGACGACCAAATACATTCTATATTACTTGGCATTTTTGATAAATGCAACCCGTGAGGAAAGGCAGGGTTCGCTATTTGTTTTACCAACAACCGCTCGGGAACAGGCGACCAGTGGTCACTCTCAGTCTAATGCAGCTTTGATTGTATTTTTATATCTTTTGAACTGGTCGTCTGTCAGGACACAATGCAATCAGCCATGCTGGATAAGCAGCATCACGGGGCTTTGTGAAGCAACAGCAGTAAGGCAGGCAAACCTGGCAACCCGTAAAGCTGTCAGAGCGACCTTCACTTACCCTCAGTATTGATGGTCCAATCATATAGAGATATGAATTAGTGCCTTCAGGGATTTCTTAAAATGGGGCATAATTCTTGGATATGTCTTAAGAAAGAGGAATAAATCATGGTGTGACTTCATGGCATCGCCCAGAGAGCTGGAGAAGATGAATTCCAAAAGCATGTTATCCTCACTCCTCCCAACTGTATAAGAGATTGTGGTCAGAATAGTGATTAGAAGACCGACTTGACCGACATCAAATGCTGAACAACTAAAAAGTGAATATAATTCTCCCTCTCTCCCAACAACAAATGCAAAATTTGGATATCATACAATGTTGTTGAATTACTGGTCAGCATCTCAGGCATTCATCTTACACATCCCAGGGCTCTGCTAACAATTTGGGCTACCCTGCAGAGAAAAGCACAACAACAGCCTTACACAATGTGTCACAGCCGCTTTTCTGCTTTCAGACCACAGAGTTATCATTTAGCCCCCTGGACACTTCCTGTAAATATGATTAAAATCAAGACAGAATCTGAGAAAATTCAAACACAAACATTAAAACATAATAAAATCAAAAACCAAACACTTTTTCACTACAAGGTCATTTTGCTTTAGATTTTCTGTGCTACACTATGTGAAAGCACTATAAAAACCCTGCCAGTGGCTCCGTTCTCTCCCTCTTTGTTCGGCTTTTATATTCACCGTATTTAGCTGTTCCCACTATAAATAGACGTCAGTGTCCATTACTGTTTCTGGAGTCCTAAAAGGCACTGTTGTATTTTCCAAGCTCCCTCTGCCCATCACTATCTGTGCTTTCAGACAGTGAATGCAACCTTCAAACTATTATTTTCATTATTACATAATTTTGAGTTCCTTGTGTACAGTCGCCATCACAAATGAGTTCAAGGAACGCCGTTTTCTTTGGAAAAGGGTGGGCAGTAGGCAATTTGTATTGAGCACATTCAAAGCCACCATTGTCTTTGTAGCCAAAAATGAGTCAAAGGGCAGCTACAGTCCAGTGGTACAATTATTCGTTATCATCAATTCAATCACAAAACACCAGAGCAGAGGTTGTCTCTATTGATTTCCTTCAAAGAAAATGGAACCAATGTAATTTGTCATTCCACAACCAACAGATATTGGTTAATTTTGTTGGTTAGTTAATACTTTGACTAACTGTTAATCTGATTTTTAGATTAGACTAAACATATAAAAAGAACTGAAACACCCTGTTTTAGAAATGGTGCATTGCATGAACAATGGACCAAAGAACAGCGGAAGAGTAATATATGTAAAATGCTAGCAAAATCAAAAACTCAACTGATATTTTGAGTGTTACATTTGTATAAAATTTATTTTTAAGAAGTGAGAGTGACTTTTTGGTTATTCATTTTAGCATTATGTAGGGAAGCAATGGGCCTGCATGGCACACTCACACTCACAAACCATTTGATTCTTCTCCTGCCCGGCGAGGATCTCGCAAAACTCATATTAGGAGCTTTCATTCCCAAATATAAAAGCAAAGATCACGTAAAGTCAGCAACGGACTTACATTGTGGTGTTTGTTGTGTGGCTACAATGGTGCAGGGAACATTAGTCCTGTAATTGAATCATTCTGAATATGTGATGCATTATCTATTGTTAGGCACACGGACTGAATACAAATAGCCAAATAAAACATGGAAGACAGAAACAAGATAAATACATTACTTGTTACGACAAAAATTGCACGCACGCACGCACGGACGCACACACACAAATACACACAAAAACGCACAAATAATCATCAAGTAAATGTCTTGTTTCCGGTGGATGTGTGTTTTGACAGTGTGACAGTTTGTTAATCACAGTGATGGGGCTGGGTATTTGGATTTAACTGAAATGCATAATAAATGATGCATCTTCTCTCCAACCCACCAGCACCCCTACCTGGGGCTTAAATGCATGTCTATCATGAGCACACACACACACACACACACACAAACACACACACACACACACACACAAACACACACTTAGATGCACATGCAACGCACACTGTCCCACTGAGCCTGCGTGAGCACAGAGGTGCTTGCTCGCTTATCAACTCAAAGATGAAACACAGCATTGCTGTCAAGAGGCAGCGCAGCACAGTTGGCGGGTACCACGGTGCATCACCTGAATGCTGGACAGGTTTTATCATTTCTGCCAGATATACAGTAGCAACTGAGGACTTCATCTATGTTTAATGAGACAAAAATATTTCTTTCATTTATTGCATGTCCTGTGAAGTCCAGATGTGCTCTTCAGCTTGTTACTTCACCTTTTTTAACCTCTCTGCCACGAACAGACAGCACTGATCCCCCCCCCGTGAGATTTCCTATCACAGCCAAGGAGCCCCTAACTGTCAACAGACAGTTTTATTGGCTGTGTGGTAAAGGCGAAGCTCTTAAAATTAACTGGTCCTCTATAGACATATAGATATGTGACTTTATCTGGACTCATCTGTAAATACAGAGTCACTAGAGAGAAAAAAATATGTTTTTCATTGATGGCTATAAAAGTTACAGTGTGGTGACACAGTAAATGACCAAAACAATTTTTATTAATCCTTTTGCAATTGACAAACTTCAATAAGTTGGAAGTTATGACAAAAACGTGATTCAAATTAATTAAAATCAAACACATAAGTGACAGTGACAATGACTAAATATTTTCCTTGAACTACATACTTTCATTGATAGACAAGAAACTTGTCAGAAGTTCTTTTATTTTCTTTCTTTCTTTCTTTTTTTTTAAGTGTTCCCATCTGTAACGGTTGAGTCATCACTGACCAGTCAGCTGTTTGAAACGAGTCCCTGATGTATATCCGCTTTATATTTACAAACGCTTGATGACTGGCCCTTTTGACATTGTTCAACTACAGTTTCATTAATCTGAACTGTCAATTTTACTGATTGACAGGATGATTAATGAGCGAGGGAGTTTAATCAGGTTAAGGTTCATGTCAAGCTTTGATGAAGAAAAATGTGAAAGAAAATTGAAAAATGTTGCTTCGCATCCGAAAACCCTTGCAACCTGAGAGGTGTTGCCACTTGCTTTGAGTTTTTAAAGATTATATAATTTTTGTCAAAAAAATTTCATCAAAGGCTGGATATTTAATTTTGGAGCCATATGCCTCATATCTTGTACTAAAGGGCCAAGAATTAAAACCTGTAACTGTTCTGTTGAAAGGGATCACTATCCGGTTGATTTGTTTTGTACAAGGTCACAAAAGTTCCTGTAATTCACGCTACACTATGTCAACAGCTCCATCAAATCACCCGCGTGTATCTGGACCAATCTTGCCCCCGTAAAAAAAAAAACAGAGCAACACAGACTGTGGTCATCCTCTGAGAGGAACACAAGATCAATGAGAGGGCTTTTTTTAAAACAGAGGATTGTCCTCCAGCCAGAGAAAGAAATGATCTATGTAGATCTCATTAGCCCCCTATGATGACAGACGCACGACCAAGTGATTAATGACCAGCTGGAGAAACAGGAGAATTATTGACGTGACCTTTAGGGACGCTTCTGTTCAGGAGTGAACGGATCCCCGTCCTCTACTGAAATGATCCACTTTGACATTTCCCTCTTTTTTCTCTCTTTTGCCCTCCTCCCGTTCTCTCTCTCTCTCTCTCTCTCTCTCTCTCTCTCTCTTGAAAGCAGTCCGGGAAACCCATAACAAATTATTTTTCTGCTCTGGTTGTTTTTCGTATTTTGGAAAATTAAGAGTAAGCGGTGAAATTGCTCAGAGGAGGTCTGATGTTTTGTATACTCATAGTGTCTGTTAAAGTGTTAAATTCGCTTTTAATGAAATCTCGGTTGAATAGTCATCTGCCGATTGCATTTTATGGACACATCCTTTTTGAGGGGGAAAAAAAAAAGTGAAAGTCAATAACGGCAGATAGTGTCATCTCAGATGATGAGGTTTTAATGATGGGGAGCCAACCAGTCACCTTTCCACAACCCCCAGAGATAAAGGACCACCGATGGTGAGCAGAAACGTTAAAGGAATTAATTCGGCATTAGTGTTTGTGTGTGTGCGTGTGTGTGTGTGTGTGTGTCTGTGTGTGCGTGCGTGTGCGTGTGTGTGTGTGTGCGTGTGCTTGCGTGTGGTGGAGGCAGTGAAGTGCATGCAGGTGATAAGAAATCAAAAAGAAATGAAAGAAGGAGAGGTGTGTGTGGAGAAGGGAAAGGAAGACATTATGTATTTCCATTATGTGCATTATGAAATGATACAAAAAAGGGCAGAATGCAGTGAGGAAGGGATAATGAAAGACTCAAATAGGTGGAGAAGGTATGGGGAAAGTGTGTGGGGGCGGGGGGTTGGAGGAGAAAGGATTAAAACAGAAAGATGCGGGGGAGAGTTGTAGGCATGGAGGGGAGGAGGAAGGCAGATGGCGGAGAGAAGGGCTGAAAGAGCAGCAAAAATGAAGATGAGAAAATGTCGAGGAGCATTAATGAAGGAGGAGTGGAGGGTGGGAACGTCCACCGATCGGCGCAGTAACAAGCCCTCGCACTTAATTGGTTTGAACTGACACAGATGTTTGCATTTTGCCTCAGGCCATATCCACTTTCTCTGCTGCCTCCTACAGTCCAGATCATGATCGATCAGGCCGAGCTGCGGCACGATTCATCTAGTTGACTCTGAACATCCTGACCGGTCAACCACAAATGGAGGGGCTCGTGAGCACCAAGGGTCATTGATTTGAAGGAGGTACTTTTAACGAGTCAACATGCAAAGCACATTTATACAGACATTAACAAACAGAAACATGCCCTTTTTTATTCTTTTCAGTGCAAATATATGCCTGTTCTGTTGAATATTCCAGGTTCCATTTTGTATTTGCTGTGCATGTAAAATCCTAATGTAAAACAATATTATATTTGCAAAGTCGCCCTGTTTTGAATTTTAAGATGCTGATTCTAAAAGGCTTTTTCTGCATATTAGTGCGACCAGTTTCGAAGCCCAGTCTTCATGAATATTTCGTCATATCTGCTCACTACGACTCCCATGCAAAGCCTGTGATCATGCAGCACCTCTTAACGAGCGAGGAAGTGTCAAGGTTACAGGGACAAGCAGATTATAGGAGGAGCATATCGAGGGGTTTGGATCAAACTCTGCTCCACCTCTCGGCACAGCCAGTTAAAATCAATTAATAATACACCAAAAGAAAGAATAGCATTAAAGAACAGTGTCTGCCCCTCCAGAAGCTGGAATCTTGTCCAGAATCTGAACCAGCTTGGAGATTAAGTCAAAACAAAAAACTCTACACTCGATGGGAAAAAGTTGCGATTAGACTGTGAACATACCAAATCTACAGTTATATAATATATTATTTAACTGTTACCATATAATACAGCAAGCTGAAATCCCTCTTGTATAACTGAATATACAATCAGCAAGTGAGTTCAACAAAAAAATCCATTTAAGGAACCTAAGGAACCAACCTGGAGGAAAGTTTTGGACCATTAACTGCAAACTGAGTTTCCTGCACATTATTAACATGTGTTTAGATTTATTTCCAGGCAGCCAGTGGTTTCATGTTATTTTTAAACTTCAAATTTCTTCCTGGTGTTCTATTAAAGGGACATCTTTTGAGAAATGGTTGTATTAAAAAGAAAAAGAGAAAAAATGATACTACAAATTTGATTTTCATTTGCATAAAAAACCTTAAATGTATCGACCTGAGTAAATATAGACAAAGTTTTAGCAGCTAATTGATGTCAATATAGGATGGTTTTCTTTAATTAGAATCTCAAGTCAGTTCTTCAGAATAGCAAATACTAGAGCTTGCAAACATGGACTTCATCGTATGTTTGCCAGGAGTTACTGCAATATATTACATGGCTGTAAACTTTACTTGAAGAGTATTTTTTGTTAAGCTATGCTCTCGTCCAATCTCCCAGAGGCCAACGTCTTTATTGACAAGCGATACGGGGGCAATTATGTCTTAACCTTCAATATAATCGGAAGCCTGGGACTTACTGGTCTGCCCTGTCGGCTCGGACACGCTCCATAATATTTCTGGTGTCGTGAAATTGAATGCAGGTCCCAGCTGTGTCATATCAACAGCTCTGTCTTTCCATCCATCCTTTCTCGCTCCCTCCCACCTTCAGTCACTGATAAATAGAGAAGCAGCACAACAACAAAGCAGACGGCGGCTTGGTTTCATCTGCTCAGGCCTTGAGAGTGCAGCTTCATACAGCGAGGGGTTTCAGGGGCTTACATCTCTGAAATGTCTCTAAGAGCCAGTGTTGCTGTAGATTCAGGCTTTTGAAAAGAGCCAATATGAATTCAGGCATGCCCGGATTGTTGTGTGCTCCCAGTAGGCTTTAATCAAAGCCTCGTTGGATGTCAATAGTTCTTTGAGATGCTAAATATGTACATTTCATCTTGAGTTTACATTTGTCATGACAAAGTAACAACGCAGTGCCTCTGGAGGTCAAGGGTGTCATGACGTTTCCAATCTTTTGCCAAAGACAATGAGAAATAAGGCAAAAGAAAGATTTTTGCTTGAGTTCCTGCTTGTACTTTTTCCATTTGGTTCTACAGATAAATATCCTCCAGACCAGGGGTCACTAATAGGCGGACCGGCCGGGTCACATTTACATTTTACGTAATCACATGAATACTTTTCTTTAGTTGCTTTTGATAGAGAAAAGTGATGTACTCAAGTTAAATTTAAAAAGAACTTCAATTTAGATTGAACTTGTATGTAACTTAATATGGCTGTAGAGGAGTTATTCATTTTAAAAGGATGAGGCTTCTATCAGTGAGACAAATATCACAAACATTAATGCTGACATAGAAGCATGCACCTCCGCCAAGGAGCTTATGTGATTGATTCGGTTTGTTTGTTTGTAAACAGGATTATTTTTTAAATGATGGACTGATTTGCATGAAAAACTTATTAAAGATAGGTCCTGGTGTGACAGGTGATTACATTTTGGGAAGGTTCCCAATCCAGATCTGAAGGATCCTTCATCATTGGTAGAAAAAAAATAGACATTTTGAGTCAGATGAAGATGAGAATGCAAGTTTTGTGTGAACTGAATTCATATACACTAAATGGCTACTGCTGAAAAATAATGTCCAAAATGGTTTATTATTTTAAGAGGTTGCTCCCTCAATAATCAGTATTGGAATCAAACTCAATTTCATTATGTTAATAAGTGTAACCATTAATGTCCATTAAGCGCTCACACTTGCTATGACCAACACCAATGAAGAAGTGGACAAAGGGTCGATGGAGCTGATGAATGGCTCATCTTGCCCCTGCGAAAGGTCAGAGCTCTCATTATTTACAACGCTGGATCATTGTCATGGCTCAGTGACACTGACCTTGCATGAGCCCCATGTCCCTCCATCTGTCAATAACTGTGAGTGTATGGGTCTTCATTTTCTCTATACACTTATACTGCCCGTTCATATTTACTGTCAACATATAAATCCCTGCTTGCACACGTGCACGTAAACATACACACAAAAACAAAGAGTAGATCTCAAACCACTGCAATGACCTTGGTCTAGATTAACAATGGTCCTGGAGGAACAGACCTCATTTATAAATCCTCTGAGATCCAGTGTATTTCTGTTGTTCTTCATGAGCAACAAGTATAGTACACTGAAATATTTCGGATCCCCACAAAAACAATGGGAAAAATACATTAACCAAAAATCATAAAAATTTCAGAAATTGATTGGGGCTGTACCCCACTAAAAATGTTTTGGTGAAATCAGATTTGAATGTTCATTACAAATAGTTGTTTTTATCCGTTTTATCATATAGACTATGAAGCACTGCTTTTTTGACCTGATAGATTTTTGAACAGGGTTTGGTGGAACGTTAAAGGTGTAGCAATGTCCACGTACTACAGCCAACAAGCCTGGCTAATGAGACAAAAATGTGTTAGTGCAATTATTGCCAAGTCTAGATATCGAACAAAAGCCAGACACTATTTCGGATAGAGTTGCTGTGAGCTGTGAATTTATATCCCCAAAGCTGAAGGCAGACGATAATACTTTCTCAGAGTCTGACCAGGCAGCTGCCTCTGCCTCACTCAGACACCCACTGGGTCCAAATGCTCGACTTGAACAATCTCAGTTGACGGAGGGATGTGAATCTTTGACTTCGAGAGGGCAACCCTACAATTCATATGGTTTGAGGCAAAAGCACTAAACAAGGTAGCAAAGATGGCTGCCTGGTTGCAATGTTTTTCAAGCTCTTCCTCCGATGCCGCTGCTCTCAATTATTATCTCTAATTAATGGTTATCAAAAGTGTTCCCGGAAAATTGAAAGGTCGTTGCCATACCCCTGTGGTGTACTGTTGTACTTACTGAGAAAAGGCTCGGTGTCATCGACACAGAAATAATATAATAAAAGTACTTGCTGAAACACCATGTATTTGACCAAGGGTTGGATATGTAGTCTGTATTATTCAAGCAAAACTGCCAAGATGGAAGGTCAAAAAGAGAATAAAGAACAGGGTGTTTTTATACTCAGTATTCCCAGGATGTCTGAAACCTGATAAACAAGTATATGGTATACAGGTTAAAATTTCAATGCCTCCATTTCTTAAAAAAAAATTTTTTTTAAATATAAGACTGTAGTCATCAAATGACAGTTGTTACTGCAAAGCCAAAAATTATTCTTCAATCCTACAATTTTCAGTGAAGAAAACGCTACATGTGTTCGTCTTTCAGTCACCTAACACATACACTTTCCGGATTAAGTCTAATTCAGGACCAATAGTGGCAGTAATACGGCGCCTTGCCGAGATTACTACTACTACTTACTTGCTAGTTTATGAATACATGGTATCACTCATCCACCCTGTCCCCATTTTATCTACTGCCACTGACTACAGCTGATGATTCACAATAATGATCATTTTGGGATTTGTCTAATGATACTGCTGAGACAAGCAATCTCGGCAGACTGATGCTGCACCCTGTCATTACGTACAAGGCCACCACAGTTCACATCGGCTGAATCTTCAATGTCAAAGCCCCTAGGTGTTGTTTTGATTTGGGACAAAACATGTCCTTGATGAGTTATGCCCCGCAGAGGCAACCGTTGGATTTATGGGTCCCGGCCGGCAGCCTGCAACACTGAAAAATGGCAAATCAGCATATAAATGACTGCGTTATTGAGAGTGCTAAGAAAAACATCAACCCACAAGTCCATTATATTAATTAGAATCGCCCTCGCCACGGCAGGATATGGCTCCAGTCGGACTAGGGTCGAGTTGTGATAAATGAAAGGCTGGAGTATGAATATAGCCTTGGCCAGTGAAACAGCAGAACATGTGAACAACTGCTCCCTTTTGTTTATACTGACCTTGTAATTAATCAGACGGAGGCAGCGATGGAAGAAAATGTGTAGGAGACAGGGCGGAGGAAGGGGAGGGTGACATGGGCGAGGGGGATTTAAGCCCCCTAAAACCCGACTACACAGGGAAATACTGATTAAACACCAGCGATGTCCACGTCGCTTCTAACGTTGTTTTGATTGATATTTAATATCATAGAGATCGTGGTTCATCGCTTTAAACTGGGGAAGAAACGCCCATTGGGAATTTAGCTTTTTTGTTCTCACAGATGGGAACTATGTTTTCAGGCTTCGTGCTAAAGTAGTGGCAGGTTCTGGGATGATACTGAGCTATGTAGTAGCTGAAATGTTTGAGCTTCAAAAAAAGACAACTTCTTGATTAGGCATTAAGTGCAGTATTCAGATTCAAAAAGGTAACGCTTCTAGCAGTGTGACAACGCAAATAATTGTTCACTGCAGCCCTACAAATATATGTTTTGAACTGTATCCACCAAAGACAATTGCTTAGGGCTGTATGGAAAAGTGTATGATGTTTCTGAAGTTGTTACAGCAGTTGACCGACACCTACAGCAAAGCACACAGTCCTCATGGGGCCTGATGAAAAAAAAAACCCCAAGGAAAGGCCTCTCAGTCAGACGCACCCACTGCTCTTCCATATATGGTTACCACTGTTTTCGAGATACCAAGATGGCGCTGGCCAAAAAGCAAAGCTCGAGAATTAAAAAAAAACATATGGGTGACATCACAGTGGGATGTCACTTGGGAGCAACTTACAATTACAAGTGGTAGTCCACTAGTGGCTGGACGTACTGTCACACAAACCCAAGACTCGCAGCGATCCAGGTGGACCCTACCTGACCTGAGTATTCTGAATATTAATAATCTAAACTAGTAAAAACCTGTTTTTAAAAAAGTGCTCTACTCAGTTTGAGAAGGTGATATTCCTTCTTCGCTCATTGCACTGACTTTTTTTTTACAGATTAGATTAGTAAAGCACTCCGACCTCTGTATCTACTGCAAAATATCTGAAGAGTGAGTGTCTTCTGTTGTGTAATTTAATCCTCTGCAGTTGGCCCACTATCTGCATAAAGGGAAAATATTATGAGAAAGCTCCAGTGCCAAACTGCCTTGAGGACTATACAGACTTCTAATTAGACTTAGTTATGTGACTCAGAGACATATAGATGTACACTGTGTATAGGTCTGTATACTGTATGCCTGAATATTAAGGATTATCAAAAAGGAAACTTTAAAAAACTCATAATGTATGCAAAACAAACCCCAAGGATTGTTTATTTTGAATCACTGCTTTAAAAATTCATTAACTAACAAGGTTAAACATTAAAACTTAGCAGTTGATAATTTCCATATGAAATTATTCGATTTATTTTTGCAATTATAAAAATGAATGGGACGTTATATTGTGACCTCCAGAACCACCATCAGCCTCAGATGAAGTACGAAAAAACAAACAAATGCAAAACAAACACGAAAAGAATTAAAAATGCAAACCAACTTATCTTAGCTTCTGCTTATTGTGCTTACTAGTTTCATAGTTGCTCTTAAACAGTGGCACCCATTAGTCAAAAGGGCACTGAACAGTGGGGGATACACATTTTTTTAGCAAATGCAAGAGATTTATTTCAGTCCCACAAAAAAAACGAAATATGGCACAGCTTTATATTAGAGCTATAATTCAACCACGGGAAAATACATCCACGCACAATCTGATGCATTACAGGAATTCATAATCAGTTGTGCAAGACTGGCCATTGATAAATATGCAGCTCTCTGGATGCAGCGTCTATTTCCAACAGAGAGATTTGATAAAAAAGTATAAAGCTCGTGAAGCTGAGTTATTGTGCTCGACAGTTAGGCAAAATGTCATCCACTGATTAACTTCAGGGCATTTGATAAATAAAGTTCTTACATCTATGAGACATACACCAGCTTCTACTTACAGGGTAAATCATCACACTTTTCCTTTATCCACACCTCCGTGCAACACACTAACACACTAACATTACTCTTTGATCGGCTCTAACACATCAGAATCTATAGTCTTTGCAAAACTATACTTTCTAATATTTAATCATCACTCTTCATTTTGACTCGCTTTACCACTGTAACTATAGGGCCGGGTATTGTTCAGACTTGTTCAGTACCATTATCTTGACCTCAATAATGGTTCCTATTTAATAAAATCCATTTTAGCAAAAAGAAAATTATAATGCACATTGTCAAGCAAATTTTACTTTCAGTATTTAGCTCCTTGGCAATTTTTACACACTCAAAGCAGTTTCATGACATAAATATATAAACATTTACTACAAATATGTTGTCTTACAACATATTATTAATGACCAAAAATGTATAAAAGCTGGGAGCCTTCAGATTACCAAACGTGGCTGGTGGACGGCAGTGGTTCAGGAGGAACAGGTAAATAGCGAGCATCCATAAGATAAGATGAGATAAGATCAGAGTATATAAGATATATACAGTGTAATTGGCCCAATGGTGCCGATTTACACCTTACAGAATAATAAGGTATTTGTTAATTCTTGAATTTGGTCTGTGCCATAAAAAGTATCAAAGTTTGGTACCCAGGCTCCTGTACTGATCCATAAATCCTAATAAGCCAATCAGATATAACTTCAACAACAACTCTAAGAACCATATTGTGTAGTACAAGAGCTTTTCAAGATTACATTTCAAAGGACTTTACAATTTGACAGTAAAAAAGCTGACACTCTTTATTTTCCGGACATAAACCCCTTGTGTTGAAACACACCACAATAATAACCAAACTCTATTGTCCTTAGGGTCAAAAGTTTTCTAATATGGAGAACTGCTAACAATAAAAACTTCATATATCGACAAACTGTCAAGGCTCTCGCTGCGATCAGGCAATTTACAATTCATTGGTTCGGTGAGTTGAAGGCATACGTCTTGAGGAGAGAAACATTGTCAAAATAAGACTGAGTTTGTTTGTTGCACAGCCTCAATTATATTCTTACAATTGTACAGGTCCTTTTTTTTTCTTTGCTTGTTTAGGGATCGCAAACATGCTTCAAAAATGCAAAACTATCTGCATGTGCTTTCGCCAGCCATCACATTAATTAAATCACCACTCGCCTTGAATAAATGTCCACCCTGAGAGACTCGTGCAAGTTCAGGCATTCAAGTGTGTGTGATTAGTGTGTGTGTGTGTGTGTGTGTGTGTGTCCGTACACTTATTTCTAAATGTGTCATGGCCATGTGCTGTCCACTCCAGCGAGCCAGAGTAATGGAGCAGCCCCATCTGGACCTAACACATGGGCCAGACTGTTCAACCTGTCAGGAGATGAATGTGCTCCTGATATGGTGTCTGTGTGTGTGTGTGTGTGTGTGTGTGTGTGTGTGTGTGTGTGTGTGTGTGTGTGTGTGTGTGTGTGTGCGTGCGCGCAGCTGTGAGTGGTCAGCCAGGATGGGAGGCTGCACCTGCTCCCATGAAAGTCCAGAGAGGGAAAAAGAGTGACACATAAGAGAGCAGGAGATGGTGAATGAGACAGATGAATGAAGAATAAGATGGAAACAGTAACAACACAATGAACAGAATGATAGCGGAGGAGAAGGAGGAGTGTTAACAGGGTTTGTTTGCCCATACTATCTCTCTGCTGTGTGCTTTGTGGTTCACAACAACATGATCAAGGCCTTACTTTATTAAGGGGGCAGCTTTTGGCTGCAGTTGAAAAGACTGATCACTTCAGCTTCTCCCTTCGACATGGCCCTGCCATTCCGCCCATGACTCGGCAAAAAAACCTTCAGCTGCTTGGCAGCACTGAGGAGGCTGGCAGGCAGCGAAAGAAACGAATTGTAGGTTTGCAAAATGAGGACTTTTGCCCCAATGAATGAGCTCATTTTCAGCCCCCTCCCACCGTCTCATCTGCATTGGCACAAAGTGGTGCTGTGATGTACAATCCAACACAGAGATATCTGTAACTTTTCAGCAATTTCTCTTTAGAATATAATATAAAGGAACAGATCCTATAAAACAAGAGGGGGACTAAATAATCAGCACTGTTCCCCGTTGATGATTTAAATGTTCATGTCTTTTCACTGCATACGTTATCCCTGCACTTTTGGGGCGTGCGGACTCATTTGAGGATGCAGAGCTCATAAAACTTAGATGGATAGAGGATATCCAGCCAATTTCTCATATCAGGAGTACAGCAGCTGACAAAAAAATAGCCAGGTGGCACCATCAGTTTAATAGACTTTCATTAAAATAGACATTCCTGTTCAATGTTGCTTGCACGAAAGAGTGATTCGCTCTGCGTCTCCGAACGGCCTTTCCAAAACCAAACGCACACATACTGTCACCTGCAACAAACTTCGACAGAACTCACAAAGTGTCATGAAGCTCCAGGCTTGAAGAATTTGCTGTTGATTTCCTATGCTAAACAGAAATGAAACATAAACTATCTCCTCTCCATAAATAAACTTTCACATGCAGGCACACTTTTTCTTCTTTTTTTTTTTGTGGCTGCCGACCTCACATCGAGCACCCACCCCCTCCCCTCAGGCAGAGTGACAAAGCGGAGCGGCTCAGGTGGAATGATTTACCTGTTGAACAGGAGGATTCACTTTTGAGAGGCACCATGTTTCACTGGGAGCAGACACCATCTCGCAAAAAGTCATAAAGAGACAGAGCAACATCCAGATAGCAAGCATAGCTCATTTCTATGACTGCATCCAGCTGCACTTTACGATGTTTTCTCTAACACTGCTGGAATAAAATGTCTTCCATTAATACATGTGAATTGCTTGTTCAACAGGGCCATAAACCAGCTGGGGAGAATAAAACAGTTGCACCCACATTCAATTAGGCTTTCACTTAATGTCTGATATCTTCATATCCTGATGATGCTCGGTCTGTGGTTGCTGAACCTTTCTTTGATCACCTCACCCTCTGAGAAAGAAACTGGCCTTTTATAGTATTCATCAGAATCACATTATCAAAGTACAGACTCTGCCTCATCCCTTATGATATTACAGACCTGAAGATTATTTCACCAGATTTTCGGTAAAACACACAAGCTGGCTTTTAAAACATGAGATTGTTTCCTTTTGTTTTGCATTTTGACACTTTTTCACAAAACAAACACCAAAGAATGCATGAGTCTTTACGGACAACAAGTGATGAATAAATCATCTGCAAGAAGCGAGCAACACAAAGTTGTATTTCATACTATAGGTCCCCAATTTGATAAGAACTTTGATTTGCTTGGATGTTTCTGAGAATAATCTGTGAATGTGGTGAAAATAACACTGAAAACAGATTCAGTTCGACAGTTCGATAATTGCATTTTTAATCAATTGACTCGTTCGATCAATGATTTTTTTATAACCGAGAAAATTGTCTCCAGGGAAACTATGTAAGGAAGTGTCAAATAATAAATGATTAAGATTACGTTTTTTATAATATTAATTACCTGGGTTAAAAAGAAGTTTAAACACAACTAAATTAATGAATAATATAATTAATATCAAATTGAATTTTTTCCATGTAAATTTCTTTGTAAATTCTTTGAAAATTAGACACCAAAGAACATTACCAAAAGTTACCAGTGACTTATTAGTCACTATAGGCCATCCCTTGTTTCTTAAGTTCCATTGTTTGAGGTTCATTAAGTTGGGAAAAGAAGTTTGAAATTGATTTTTTTTTATATTAGGCTTTTAACCAACCAGTAGCTAATAGGCCCAATCAATGCAGCAAAAAAAAGGCATTAAAACATGTATATATTTAGTATTGAATCCCTAAAGTTATGCTCCAATTACATTATAACAGCTACACACTCGCAAATACACACACACCTAGGAATTATAATGAGCCTCAGGGCACTTTGAGCACATTATGCCAAAATCTTGTGTTTGCCTGAAGTATGAGTATGTAGATGAGGATCCACATTAATAATCCCTCCACAAATGTTGTAGCTTTTATTCAAGGTCTACCTGCTTATACACCCTCAATACTAACTTGGTGGAAAAACTGTTAAAAATGTCCTTCTAATCAAAACCTGAAGAGTAGTTTTGTCTCTTTTTTTTTCTGTAGCTTGACTTGAATTTGTTCATCTGCATCAGGCTGATTCCTGCAGTCTGCGATCCTGGCCACTGAACTGTGTTCAACTCTCCTGCCGCTCACCGAGCCTCAGCCTCTCCACTTGACCCTCCCCTTGTGCTCCTCTTTACGAACATTCGGCAGCCTAAATTTCTCTTCGAACTTTGCCCTCAACCCTGCAGCAACGGCCCCAGTAGGTGGTTGACACCTTCGCCAGCTCCAGTCACGGCCTGAGAAAAGAATTGAAGGCAGGGAGAGCTCGGGGGCACTTGAGGAAAAGGCCAGTTGGACTTGCCCAGATGTCTGGGCAGAGTCACGAGTGGTCACATGATTTGGCTGCTATGGCTGCAAAACAGCTTCATTCATATTCATATTCGTTGTTTGTTTTTTTCCCCTGTCTGGAGTCAAGCTCAGAGACTGTTTTTTTTCCCCCTCACTTTGTAAATGCTCGGGATGAGTTGTGCTGTTCTGGATATGGTTTGTTATGTCGGCACAGAAAAGTATTTAAAAATGTAGAAGTGGAGTGTGTGTGCGTATGAATCCCATTTACAAAATGGGAAAGATTTGTTTTGTTTATCACAATTGTATTAATTACTGCTAGAATCCTGTAGCGCCTGACTCATGTGCCGATCAGCCAAAATTTCATCGTGCAAGAAGCTACTAAATTCCCATTTTCCATTTCAGGAACCCCGAAATTGGCTCTTTAACAAAATAGCTACAGGTTATTCCCTAATGTCAGTGCTTTTCATTAGCACACACTGCAAACTACAACTCATTACTCAGCAAGTGTTTGAGCCACAAAGACACAGATCAGTTTGCGTGATACAAAATTAGACACATAAAAAAAGATGCCACACCTGGAACATTCAGTCAGGTGGTGTAGAACTTACGTTAATGTAACGTGTCATGAATATTTCGGGGGGTTGGGTACAAGTATCCCTGTGGGTCTCAGGACTTGATTATCTGGTCAACAGCAAAAACGTTTGTGTTCTTGTTGACCACGCCACTCGGGCTCGAAAAGGGTTTATGTCTGGAGTGGGAGGGGTCGACCGCAATCTTCCCCGCTTGCCTCCAGTCACCACCTTCTCGGGAGAGCAGCATCCTCTGCTTTGCTGTGAACCACGTTTAGTCATTGTTACATCTCCCCCTCGTGTGTGATGTTATGCAGCAGTCCTCACAGAAGCTGATGTAGGACGTCACAGGCCTCGTTCACGCCTGGTGTTATCGTGCGCCAAGGGTGATCTGGTCACAAGTGAGACGGCTTGAAGTGTGGACAGCTCTAAGTACGTCATGTCACACCAGGCAGTAGACGGCTTCTCCACATGAGCACCACTTGTAATCGGATCTCACTTTCCCAATCTATATGCAAATAAACAGTCCTGAAAACATCCCGTTCAGTATAGTACAGTCTAAGCTCACCCGAAGATTCCCTACTGCTTAACGGTTCCACTGCATTTTTGTCCTTTCAACCGGTTTACACAGCTTTAACTTCTGCCTGTGTGCAGGAATCAAGTGGATCATGACGTGGTCAGAGTGAGCAGCGCAGCAAGGGGAACAATGACTGAAACAAACTACTGGGCCAGTAGAGAGGCTTCCAGTTTTAAAAATCATAACATATCCTATCTGGCCTGGTGACGCCAGGAGGGGGATGTCTGCAACACCCTGCTCAGCCAGCTGCCTCAGCGAACTGATCTCTGACATGCGGAGCATGGATGGATGGATGGATTCAGGAAAACGGTGCTGCAGAATCGTTTGTCATATAATTTCATCAGCCAGTGTTAGCATTACAAAAAAAACCTTTCCTTTCACAGGGAAGTTCTGTGTCTCGATCGGCTCCGAAGAGTTGGCTGGCCCGCCAGCTGCAGCGAGGGTCCGGTCGATCCAGTGGCTGGAAGTCCATCCAGTTTGTTGAACACTGAAGGTGTGTGTGAGGTTTTGAGCACCACACTCCGTTGTCCACATTGGTGAAGGATAATGACCTGACTTGTTGGAGACTCCAGTTACTCATACTGTCTGTGTTTCTCTCTCTCTCTCTCTCTCTCTCTCTCTCTCTCTCTCTCTCTCTCTCTCTCTCTCTCTCTCTCTCTCTCTCTCTCTCTCTCTCTCTCTCTCTCTCTCTCTCTCTCTCTCTCACACAGACACACACACTGTTTTCAACCTCCAGCGCCCTTCATCTCGGCTCTGACACCTGTTCCCTTGGCAACACTATCAATATGAGAGGGACCAGGGTCAGCAAGTGTCTCTCCCCCTGCGTCTCACTCCTCTTCGCACAGGTCCCTACATTTGTAGCTCTGTCTCGCTGTGTACACGTTCACCTGCGGACAATTTTTTACTGGTTGGAAAATGTTCTCATTTTATCGATTTGTCTTGCTCTGTCTCTTGTTGTCTCTCTTCCGATCGGGTCTGTCTCAAGTATACACACATGCAAACAGTCTGCACTCACACACACACACACACACACACACACACACACACACACACGCACACGCACACGCACACACACACTTAACTGGACTGCCTGTAACATTACTGACATACAGCTCTCTTAAGCTGCATTCTGTCATGCACTGAAGTCCACACATTATTCTGCACTTCGCTAAAGGGCGAAGTTCTTATGCAGCGGTTCTTGCACAAGGCCCAGTGTTCCAGAGATTTTCCTACGTCCGACTCGGACGAAGCGATGACTGCAGTTCATTGTGCAAAACCACTCAAATAGTGATAATTCTGAGGCATGTGTTCTGCATATCTGTTTTGCTTTGTGCACAATAAATGAGTGTCCAAAACTGTTCATCACCAAAATCACCATATAGTAGAAGTTGCAGTTTCCTAGTGGCATTTATCAATACCCTTATACCATGAATTCACTAAATATCAACTAAGCCACGAGTAATGAATTAAGAGGAACATTCAGGGATTTAATTCACTGGAACTCGACTTATTGAAATGAGTTAGTGGATTAGCAGAGATGTGCATAATCATGAAATGAATGCAACTGCATAATGGGCTTTGGGTTTCTTAACAATACAAAACTCCCGGTCTATAGTCAAGGTTATAGAATTGGATGCGCTGTGTCTTTCTCTACATGAATGTGCTGCCACTTTTTTTTTTTAATTAACATTATAATTACAAGATAAATATTTTTAGAGTACATTCACTTCTCTAAATCGATGTGTCTGGTACAAACTGATAACTTTTGGTGTTTGGAAGACAGGATGAAATGAACATTCATTTCATTGGAAAAGGCAGATGGATAAAACTGGAGTTGGGGGCTTCTAGCCACAACAGCAGCAGAGTAAATCAATCCCCATCCACCAATGACAAATCGGACAGTCGAGCCCACTCCTCATGCAACATGCAAAGTGCGTGCTCTGAATCTGGGGATGGTTAGAGATGTGTCAATAATGGTGTCACTCTTTCTTAACAAGAAACTGGTGTTTTGGGTTTAGCTGATCCAGTCTAATCCCACTCCCAGCGGTATACTGCAGAGTTGATCTGGGTCACACACTTCGATGGAGAGAATGCCAGTGGCGGTCAGACAGCCTCCTGCTCATGCGTGTCTGCATGGGGAAGGGGCTGCAAGGCCAAAACCCATCGATTAGGTTATTTCTGGATCCGATTTTCCCTCCACTTCCACACGGTATTGTGTCCCATCTCATGTCCCTGACTTTTTGTTTTCCTTCAAAGACCAAAGATCGACAAAAAAGGTCAAATGAACAAAAGGGCTCTGAACCTTCTGTATGTATCCCTGAATGTAAACTATAACGGACACTGTTCGCACTATTTTTGTTCAATACACCATAATTATTTAATAGATGAATTCATACAAAATCAATTTTGATAATAGGAAAATCATTCAACTTCTTTATCAAAAAGGAAAAACATCTTCGAGTTCCAGCTTTTAGAAAAGTGAAAGGCTGCTGCTTTTCGGTTTTAAATTTATTCTGTATACATTGGGCTTTCATGAATTCTCACTCTTTCATCTGCCACCAATACAAAGTCTGGACTCACGCAAAGTAAACAAAATGAAACAAAAATATATCTACATATCTACATCACATAAGACGCCTTTCAGCTCACTTCAGAGGGCTGCCATGTAATGTCATGCTATCTATCCGGCTCTCCAGTACATTTTGATTATCTATCAGTGTGAAGACTCCGTTGTTTCCGTGACATGACTGCCCTGCTCCCTGATGTCTGCCAAATGAAAGCAGAACAGTGCCATCCCCAGAGGAGCTTAATGATCCACAAACACCCTCACACACACACACACACACACACACACATCTACACATGCAAACGCAGTGAGGCGCACACACAACCCTAACCCACACAGAGACAGCAGCTTATTGATCACTGTCAGATCTGTCTATAGACTGGAAACAAGCCTCTGAGCAACACAAAAATTAGGACACTGATGATTTGTTAGTGAACACAGTCAGGGCTGACACCAACCCACACACGCATTCACCGCACTGTCCCACACTTACACACATTCAGAGACAATCACCAATCTGCTCAAACTCCCTTAATCAAACACACACACACACAGAGAGAGAAAAAGAGAGAGAGAGAGAGAGAGAGAGAGTAATTGACTGATATGGAACAGTGAACAAGGACTTCTTGTCTGGTTTTGAATTATGTCTGGCACTGGGCAAATCTGGACAAGTCTCCGGCAGAAAAGCCAGCGAGGGTGTCTGAGAGAGAGAACGACGGAGAACAAGGGAAAGAGAGATCAAGCATGGCAACTAGAAAACATTTAGGCGGAGAGGAGCGAACCGTGTGAACCTTACAACTCCCGCCCCAGGTCTCCATTGTGCCGCCCAAGAGCCGCATTGGTCGGACAAAGCCATACAATATGAACAAGAACACACGAGCAGTGAGTGGTCTCAGCCACAGTGGGGCCAAACAACTTCAGTTGTCTGGACGAGGCATCTCAAGTCTATGGGTGGCAGTTGGATGAGCCCGCCTTCCTGTCTGGGCACAGAACTAACAGTGACACTCGGTGTGAAAGAAGGCGCCAGAGAAATGGAAAGACAGAAAGGAAAGCTAGGAGTTAATGAGAGATTCAATGAGAAAACGAGTGTGTGAGAGAACGAATGAGGACAGATGCTGCGTCTGTGATTAACACTGGTTGTGACTAACAGCCAAATGGCACGAAAGAAGGAGGAAATTAGCTTCCACGTTCAGTACTTTATTCCAGGTTTGTGTATCAACAGAGAGTGTGGTTGATCAAATAAGACATGAGAAAATTATCTAAATTGTTGACCTGCAAAACGGAACTACTAACCAACCATTCAAGTTGCAGTTCACATCCATGTCTGCCCAGACAAATAAGATATTTGTTGTAACCTTACCTAAAAAAATTGTATTTTGTTTTTACTTTTGACCACCAACATTTTATTCAGTTCATCCTTGAGTTTAAGTGTCATATTTGAAGAAGTTTCCTCAGGGCATTCTGAAGAGATCGTGTTCAAGTGGCCAGAAATTTGTTTTGTGAGGTCACAGCAACGTTGGCCTTTGACCACCTCACGAGGGACATTCAAATGGATGACCTCTGGTCGCGTGCGGCACTGGAATCAGCTAGCGGAAATCAAATGCAACCCGAGTGTCCCCGAAGAGGGAGTCAAACACAATGCTCCCTGACAGGTGATTTGCAGGGGAGAGAGGTTGTGCGATTCTGAAAACGCACAGTACACACTCACTCGCACACTATTGCCTCCTAGATTTTATTGCATTTGTCTCCACACAGCCATGGCCTCTATGCCCCAGTGGGTTTCAATACTCCCTGATTGCACCTGTGTGCTGTTGTATTGACAATTACAGTCACTTGGGCTAAAACCAGTGACCTTTGAATTAGTCTGACGTGAAGTAGACTGAAGGGCAAAACGTGGTGAGAAGAAAACAGCATTTCCCTCAGCATTCATTCATTCATGGTCACACTGACACATGTGTAAACAATCTGGGCCTGTTATGTGTGATCTAAACCCACTACAATAGGTCTTATATGCAAAGAACCACGTGGAAGACAATGGCGAGGACACCAGAGTTAACAAAAGGTGAATGCAGAATCTCCCATGTTCTGTTAATGTGTGATTTCACCCAATTTCAAGCATGACTGGCTCAATAAGATTCCTGCATCCCATTTAAACGTTCCTCCAGAAATAACATTTATCCAATTTGTTTCATGGCTTCCCGCTTCCATGCTCTCGTCTTACACATGCCTGTGGCCGCCAGCTGGAGTAGTTTGGATTGTCAAACTCGGAAGAAAGGGAATATTCGAACCACTCTGGGAAACCTATTTGTGGGGTAATCCAGCATGACATGCCTGGATAATATAGGGAATGTGATATTTATGGATTATGTAGACTTGAAATTTAAGTGTTTTGCTAACAATATGTAATACTCAGTTATGTGTTGTGTATATCTTATACCAGCGGGGCAGAGCAGGGAAGGTCTGCTGTAGGTGATACCGTAAGATTTTAGGTAATCATGCTCGCATTTTTCATCTCTTTTGGCCTGTTGTTCATCCCTCACTAAGAATAGCACTTTTCTTTGCCAAACACCTTTTCATTTAGTTTTTTTTTTCCCTGTCGTTACTTCACTCTGAGTGACCAGGGATGCTGCTGCTGGATGCAAAACCACCACCGTTTCCAGGCACGGGGCCTATCTCGACAGCAGCACACGGCGAAACAGAGAATCCATCCAGCTAAAGACAGCAGCCCCCGCTATTCTGCTACATTGCCTGCACTGCTCATGTTGCTAATTAGAAATGAACGGGGTAATTAACCAGCTTGTCCCATTGTTTGAGATGGAATATTTCTCTCTCCCTCCATTCAATGCTTTTGTTTTCAAGTTACAATGACATCATTTTTTTCTTTGATGTTGTTTGCATCCCTCGCTCCCATTCAAATTCTATTTACCATCAGCTGAAAAGAGCCGATATTCAAAACCGTCTCAAACTTGGGATGGATGAATATGAGGCAGAAAGGAGGAAAAATGGCAAGGGGTGTTGTTTGTGATGGTTTTATGCCTTATCTCAGAACACACCTCTGCCCTTTGACACAACTACCTATCTGTGGTTACTGCAGCATTTTCCCTTGGCGCATAAGAAAGCCAAGAAAAAAAATCAATCGCAACAAATGTGTTGCATGCATTTTGCATTCGGCTGGTATTCATGTCATAAATGTGGGCCTTTATTTGGTGACAGCACTATCCATTATCTCACAAACCATCTAAAAGCAACAGGTTAAATTCAGACAAAGGTTGCGGAAAAAGTCATGTTTGGTTTTTTTTCCTTTTGATGCTTTCTACAAAGATCTGACTTTATAAAAAGATTTGATTTAATGCAATGAAGGTCATTCAATGCATTTCGAAAGACTGCACTCTGCAGCAAGGTTTGTCAGCACAGGAGCACTGTGTGCTGGTGAAATTACATAATCATACCCTCTTCACCTTTAGGTCCATAAAATATTTTCCAGAACACACTGGGAATCAAAACCCCCTTGTGGTTTGAAAAAGAGAAAAATAACGTATCTCCTTTATAAAGAGTATTTTATTATTAAGAGAGATTATTTTTTTTAAATAATGTTTTACATTACTTTCTAGTTTTTATATTACTAAGAAGAGATCAAGGCCAAATGTTTTTGTTTTTTTACTGAAAGTAATAGGGATAATAGGGATATTTTGAATGAGGAATGTCTCAAATTTAGTTATGAAAGATCAGCTGTGCATTACAGTCATTTTAAGCCAGAGGATAGTTTGGCCTCAATTCACTCTCTGAAAGATTTTGACATAATCTGAGGTTCGCGATTTGGAAGAGGTGGGTAAAATAATAGTAATGACACTGAGAATGATTATGACGGGGAAGAGGGGGAAAGTGCAGTTTTAAAGTTTTACATGTGCCATCATTAAGAATAAAAACTTGAAATGTAAATAATATCAATAACAACTGTTAATATAGTGACATTGTTACAGCCCTGGTGTGGATGGTTGGGCGAACAATAGGACATTGACACCAGAAGTTGCTTATCGTATTCTAAAAACTAACAATCAATTTTTCCTAATCTTAGATGGTACTTTTACTGTATTAGTTCATGAAGTAATTTTAAACTTTTTGGCTTAAACTTGTCATGATGTTTAAACTGATTGTATGGTGTAAAAGAGACAGAAAAACTGTCCCCTATAAGTCTTGCTTTCACCATGTTATTTTATTGGCTACTGCGATGCAGATTTTACAGAAAAATGATAACGCGATTTACGGCACAAAGGAGCTGCGTCATCCGTTGCGTAACCAAAACAAGAAAGACAATAGTGTTCTCCTTGTATCTATGCCCATTGATGGAATCGCCAGATGGTGGAACAGCCAAATTGACAAAAACAACTCACTCCCGCAAGAGAAAAATAATCCCGTTGACAGAAGAACAAAAGCAGGCAAAGGAGAGTGATAGAAAAAGAGTTAAACAAGAGTGAACCTCAGAAGGGACAAAGCTCTGGGACTTGATCAAGTCACCAAACAATAATACCAACTGGAACCACTAGGGGCACAAAAGTTGTCTCTTTAAATATATGGATCTTTTAAGGCAGCGGTGTACGTTTCGTCTTTTAGGTTGGAGTACTTATTGTTGGTTTGTGGTTTCTAACAAAGTTGTTTTTGTATGTATATTGGAGAACTGGTTGAACTTTCTCAAAGGAGCAATATTCAATTTTAAATTAAAACCTTGAAGTGCAATACAGACTGCATTACTACAAAACAGCATTACTTTTTTCCAGGTTATAACAAGCCAGTAAAAGATTCTTTTTTTAATGAGCTGTTCTGATCTGTGTCCGACAAGCTTGATTAGAATGATGTCCTTTGCCAGTTTGGGTCAGCAGAATAAAAGGCCTGGAAAACATGATTGCAAAGCGTGACAAAGTAAGAAAAAATGGGAGGAAGAGAGAATGTGA
Organism: Scophthalmus maximus; assembly: GCF_022379125.1. Classification (NCBI taxonomy): domain Eukaryota; kingdom Metazoa; phylum Chordata; class Actinopteri; order Pleuronectiformes; family Scophthalmidae; genus Scophthalmus; species Scophthalmus maximus. The sequence goes on from NC_061519.1 coordinate 17,076,577, forward strand.
AAAGAATAGTTCATTGTGTGTGTGCTCTCTGTGGGTAAACAGTCTTGTGTAATGAGAAACATGAACAGACCTTTGGTCTGTAGAAAAAAAAAATCATAATGCTCACATAAAAGAGTGCCCCTAAAAATCCATCCACCCAATGAATGGCCTTTAAAAAGAAGAGAGTGCACAGAGTGTTTTTGTTCTCACATCAAGGACTACATCCCATTTCGAAAAAAAAATCTTATTTTACCTGAACCGTACTTGTACATCAGTCGATCATCTCCTAATAGGTGGATGTGTAGTTTCAAAACATGAAAATGAACGGCATAGAAATGGCACACATATTTTTTTTTCCTACTGTACTCTTGGTGGGAGTATTTAGATATTTTCCTCATGTACAGGTGACAATACCACACTGGAGAAATACATGTACATATCTTGCATCTGTTACTTAAATTTAATGTATTAATACAATTAAAAGTCTCCCACATGCAGGCAGCTCCTGTTACAGTCATATCATTATTCATTATATTATTGAATTACGATTACTAATGCTTAAACATGTCCGCAGCATTTTAATGTTGGAGCTGCCTGGGACTGAGCTACTGAGAATCTGACTCCTTTATTAACAGTTGGGCAGTGTCATCTATAAGAAAACTTCTAATACAAATTCTACAATTCTACAATTCCAATCTAATTGATCATAATTGGCCAGATACTAACCTTTTTAGGTAGATTTGTAATTTGTAAGTGACCAATCCATGCTTAAGATTATTTATTTGTCACTGACAAAGTTTACAGCTTCATTTTGTCTGGCAACTATCCCCCAAAAAAACTATTGGTGCGTAATACTGTCTTATTTGAATATGGGAATTCCATGTTAAATTTGTGGTAATCAAGGCAGTGGTGTTGGACTATCTCTGAATAACATTTTACAAGACAAACATATTGATTTGTAATTAAATCTTAATCTGCAAAGTGTCTCATAATAAAGCCACCAGGTAAATGTAAAAGGTTTCACTGTGACATGTATGGAGATGAAAAGGAAAAACTGCATAAAATGGAAATTTTCAAATTAAATACAAATAGCTCCTGCGTAAAATTAGAGACAAGTGCTTATCAATATTGGTAATTGTTTGTTTATTGCAAATATTGTTAATATTTACTCATCAGGACTTGTTGTATTAAGCAACTAAGTGACCGCAAATAATTTTTTCTTTGTCTTCCCTTTTCCTTGCACATATGAACTGTGTGTAAATGTTTTTGCTGAATGAAATAGGTTGCATTATTTATCAATTTCCTTCCCAATAGCAAGCCAGTGTTTTTTTCTGTCTGCTTGCAGTGGTAAACAGAAATCACAAAAACAATTTTGTGTCTGACTTTTGCACGCCAACTCTCAAAGCAAAGAAACATTTCTGTTTCCCAAGTTATTATTAATATTCAAATGAATATTATCATCTGCTGCATCTTCTAGTTGAATCGCTGAAAACCTCACCCTGATGAGAGGTGGAAACATTGCAGCATGTCAGATGTGGTTGTTAGTTGAGTTGTAAAAGTTAAAAATGTTACTTTTACAGTGAAGGGAATATGGGGTGAAAATCTCAAAATGTTGAAGTGCTGAGCATCGCTGGGTAAAGGTCAGGAAGAACTACCCAACCGAGGTATCTCTTGATCAAAATCTTTTAGTTCTATGTCTCCTCATAATTAACCGTTAAACAGTAACATGAGGTTGTTTTCTGTATTACTTACTTAACTGAACAGAAGTTCATTCATATTCACCTGAAGGCGTTGCTGTTAAATGCTCATGTCGGTTTGAATGTCGGCTCTCTGTAGGAATATTCTGCTATGGCAGTCTGATGGGAGATTCACCTGCAATTTTGGATTTTCAGAGAGGCCAAGATAGTCAGCTCCAGAGTATTGAGGGTAACGGAAGTATAGAGCTGTCAAACATGAGAAGCCCCCCCCCCTCCAATTTAAAAAATGCCTAGTCGATGCATTTTGGAACACAACAATTCATCACTGCCAAGCTTACCCAGAAACTGAACTGATTTGAATCGCTGAATATTTTATCAGGTTTTTATAAAGTCTGATTTTGCAATTGAACTTTGATATTGTCCATCGGATGTTTTTTAACAAATGCACCATGGGAGTCGTAGCCAACTTCTCACCCGATGTTTTTAAGTAAACTGGCTGCATTTGCCTTTCTTGTCTAAGAAACATATATTTTCCAACATAGTTGTTCATCCTCCGTCCTTCCTTATGATAAAACCAAGACAGTTGCATTCCCATGAGTATCTGCTCTCTCGTGCTGAATCCTCCCTGCCTGCCGAGGACAGTAAAAACTTTATGACTTTAAGTTTTAACGGGTCACCGACAAGGGCGGTGCAGGCGACGGCGGGGCACAGAGTGCTGCACACATCTCTACAATGAAGCAATGGCCCGAAACATTAAGTTAGAGACCTTTTATGGTGTGTTAAAAAAATTCTGTATCATTACGAAACTGTGGAGGGAAAATTGTAGTATATATAGTGTACATGTACAGTAGAAGCCTATGCAAAAAAAAATTTGTCTGCATGATTCTCACACAGATTTGAGACAAACAACACTAGAAGAGAAAAAGAGGCACCCACACAAGCATACATTTGCATTCCTAAACACACAAGAATGAATTTAATCGCTACATTTATCAGCTTATCTACAGTATTATCTTTCTCACATTAGTGTGTACTTGTAGATAACACACACACACACATGTCCTTAATTTTTTTAATTTTTTTGTCCGAGTTTTTTTACAAACCACATTACATTCACACACAATCATAATCTAGGACACGCGTTCTCGTCCTCTTCGATCGCTCTGTCAATTACACAGAGGAAGTCAGAGAGGAAGAAAATGACGGGAGTCAACAATGCATGCAACATCGATGTGCCGCACCACCACTGTCTGTTGAAGTGGAATTGACTTCTGCTCATTTCCCAAATTACGCATATCTGACTGGCCCAACGCTGCAGGGGCTACAGGAAGCACGGGGACAGAGAGAGAGAGAGTCTCTCCATTTCACCGTTTCTCTGCAAGGAATCAATGATGTCTGCTTAATTATTGGGTGAATTTAATCAGCGGCACAGCAGTACTTACAGCCTTGTGACCCAGTAGCTGTCATTAAGTCACTCAGTTTCCAGCGGTTAGTGTTCGAAAACACCACCGCAATAGTTAAGAGAATTTAATTGTTCCAGGGGTGTAGAGGTAACAGAAAAACTACCCCTGCGCATTGTGGTGGCTCTGCGCTCAGCTGTTCACCTGCACGTTTTTGATCGCTGCTTCACAAAATAATTGTTTTCGCTAAAAGGAATGACACAAACCTCTGTGACCTTGACAGCAGTGTTACTGATTAATGATGCATAAAGTTTAGATTAGCATCTCAAAAAGAGTTAATCGGCATGTATAGTCTGCTGAATGGTGTTTTGACATGGCTGTGTATTATTTTTATTATTATTAAGATCAACTTTTGTCATGTCTTGCTTTGTTTCATGTACTTTGTCCTTCTTAACAGTCTCGGTGTTATGCCATTAGTACTTTTTTTATTTGCTTAACACACAAGTGAAAATAATGTTTGTATTATAAGTATAAAAGTTGGACAGTATCTCCTTGTGTTATATTAAAACTGTTCTTGTTCCAAAGTGTTATCAAATACTGTACGCCTGGTATTGTTATTGAGAGAAAATTACACTGCAACTGCATTTACCTCTGCTGTGCTTATTAAATTAGACCAACATCCGAGGAAGCATCTGCAGCTGATATCCACTGCAGATGATCGGCCAAAGTGGCTGAACAAGAGATGCTTCACCAAACAACAGCAGTTTCTTTATGACATATTCATCCAGCCTTCAAAGTGCTCCTCTTATTCCAGTGTGGAGCAGAGAAAATATTAGCTTCTTTTTAAATGATGGTTTCATTTCTATTTATTTAGACAATGAGGGAAAAGGAACATTCAGTCCAACCTGAAGAATCACATCAATCCGCTAAAAACCTTGCTCATCCTACTTCCAGTCAAGCTTGGGTTCAAATATATGTCCCGACAGCTTCTATCATTTGTTGGATTTTTAAAAGGAAATTCTTAAAAACAGAGCTACATTTTGGGAGACAAAATCATGTCTTGTCGTAAAGCTGGGATATGGCTTATCTGAGCTTAGCATAAAGGCTGGAAACTCTCCCACCAATTAACACAACGCTAAGGCTCACAAATCATCACGTTGTCTGCTTTAGGGTTGTGCTGATAGACGATCTTGGTGATCAACGATGACTCGTTTTCCCATTTATGTATTGAAATATTATTATCATTATTAGTCATAGTCATTGTGTTAAATTAATGTTAAATCTAATTTGCCCTGCTATAGTTTCACATCTGTTTCTCTGGCATATCACACACACACACACACACACACATGAAACATGCTGACCGACACAACTCTGACTGCGCTAACTTGCTTTCATTTCGACTTTCCTGGTTGTAAATACAAGCACCAAACAGCAACAAACTAAGCCTCATCATCATCATGGCCTGCAGTGCAGTGCAGCAGTGGATCCCATTCCAAAACATCAGATGATATCTGTAATGATGGCTGCTTTATATCCCATCATTCAAAACCCCAGAGTAAGGAAAAAAACAAATAATATATCAACTGCAAGCACTGAAACATCTATTGAGCTTTTCGACGTGATCCACTAAGCACGTTTTTTTTATCTAACATATTTCAGCAGTCTGCATTCGGCCTCAGAAACACGGTCAAACAGTGTGCAGTGGGAAGAATACTGCATCCAAATCGTGTACAACACTTTAACCGTTCCATCGCCCCACAGGTCACCTCATTGGCTTTCAAATGGTAGCTCTGACACATGCAGTAAAAACCTATGAAAATATGTCTCATCGCTCTCCAAAGGGACTGATGTTGACTGGAGGAAATCAATGAAAAGTCTGAACTGTATGAGTAATACCGTCTAGGTTTCGTGTTGCAACAGAACAACAAACAGAATGTTGTTGTTGTTGTTATTTTTTGAGATACTTCATTGATTATTTTCATGTAAACTTGTGGATTCCACTTTGGAGAATATGACATGCAATAGTTGTAGAAGCCTCCAATGCAGCATTTGCAACAGCAGATGCAACATTCTTTTTCTACTATTAGAACTTCACGGAGATCATAAGAAGCTAATGACATTTTTCCATTTCTAAAGCAACTTGAGGGAAAATGAATTAAAATGTATCCACTTATTTATTATTTATTTTTAATGTAATAGTTAAAGTTGAAAATATCTCAGTTAGTGACCTTGTGAAAGTGCAAAAGTTACAAAGCAGCACAGGCAACTTCAGAAGCTCAAAAAAAACTTTGTGTATGTATATCATAGAGAACAAGACACATTTAAACCAAGATAATGAAGTTTATGAAAATCACTATCAATCTGATAATAGAGTAGTGTCTCTTGGGGTATGGCATGACATAATGATAACAGAGGAGGGCATGCGTCGAGAGAATATGACTACACCCTTTTGGAAAAAGGTTACACTTTTATGAATTGATTATAGATCCTTTAATCCAAAAAAATATTTTTTACATTGGTATCCGTACCCTATTGTATTAAGCAAAAATCTGTGTTGCTCTGTTGAGCCAATTACTGGGTATATCTTGTGCAAACCAACCCATAACAGGTCTGTTTTGCATATTAAGTGGAAAATCTAATCTACCAGAATGCATATTCTATGGAACTATGCAAATTGCCCAACTGAAACAGTTATAATTGCTCAGTGTGTGTGCTAGGAATTGGAATAGCTTTTTGTATGAGCTAAGGACATATTAAGTTAATGACACACCATTCTGGTAAATGGCAGACAGATGGAAAGTTCAAAGAAGCTGTCTTGGTTCTTAAACACACGTGCAATTCACTGCTGTGTGAAGGTGTTTTTTAGAGTGGAGTTAACCCTTATCCTGGAGCACGAAGGAGCTGCAGGGAGATGTCCCTTTTTTTATTCCCAAAAATGAAAGTGGAATAAAGAAATGCAGCACACTGTGTTGCCAATAAGGGTGGAAATGGGCTGACACGCACTGTGGGAGGAAAAGTAAGACAGCAACAGAATAGCATTCCCGCTGAGATTAAGAAAGTCTGCCGAATGGATTTATTGGATGAAACTGTCTGTGCACTAAAGCCTTTAATACTCACTGGATGGTGTGTTCAAAAACTCAACTGTTCAAAATAAATATAATATTGTTTGCTGTCTAATTATCCTCAAACGACATCTTATCCTGTGGAGAGATTTAACGATTCAAGGGGAGTTTTAAAGTTTGACTTTGCTGTCACAATCAGCCGTAAGCAAAGATGGGAACGCACCTCCACTTCCTCCCGCTGTACAAAAACAAAGCCAAAATATCCCGGACACAGGTGCTGCCATCTTGCTTTGACAGGTAAACACACATTTTCCATGTAATTATCAGAACTCTTACACTGATTAATAGTCCATTCAGATCACTTGGTCGCTGAAGTATTAGTGATAAACTAATATTGTAACCTTGTTGGCCGTATGTTTTTTTCTTGAGTGGAACGAAGAAGAGGAAGAGAGGAGGAGGAGAATCTATTTGGAAGCAGCTTTGTGAAAGGAATAAATCTTTGAATCCATCATCCTTATTGCTGATTTTCATGCCACGCACTAAATCTTAGCTCATGTTTTAATTTTCTTTGCAGTTTTTTCTAATTTATTAGGTCTCTTATTTCTTCCTCTCATTTCAGATCACCACTTCCTGATGTGATGTACCTGCGCTCCCGGCCCTCTGTGCCACTTCGGCATCAATCCTTTTTTCAAGTGTGCCAGCTTTTGAGTGTGTTAGTGTTAGCTAATGTTAGTCTTACTTTTTTTTTTATCTTATTAATTAAGTTTTGGGGGAAAATTGTCTTACCTTGTGCAGCTGCAGCTCAGGAGCAGGTCGTCCACTGACCAGAAGGCCAGTCTTTTTCTTGAGTCATCCTTTTGGGTCTTTTATGACACATACTACATAACCAGCTGACTATCTTAAGTAAAAGTGTCAAGTAGATTCGCTTCAAACATCCCAAATGTACAGTTTAAATGGCCTCACAACCTACACAATTCAGGCAACATCCTTTAATACACAAACGTGCTCTTGCAGAATTGTAATTTATAAAAAAAAAAAAAATCCACCAACAATGACATTTTGCAAGTAAAAAACTTTTGCAAATTCATATTTTAACAGAACCTGTATTCCAGGATAATTCACAATTTTTAAGGGGCATTTTTCCCTCAGTGTTACAACCCCTTCCGATATAAAGGTTACGTAAAGACAGATCATTAAGATAAGTATCAAAATGAAGCAGTGTAGTAGCCTGGACTGTACAAATTCAGATAATCCCCAGTCAGCCAGGTATCAAACAACGTCTGTCTCTCGCTGCAGCTCGGTTGTTGTATAAACAGAGCCAGAGCATATTTACCCTTCAGCTAAAAGTGTCTCTTGAGCCGACATGTTTTTATATCTGAACATCCTTCATTGGCTGCTGGGGAGGGGATCACGTCTGAACTTTAAGCTTTTTACTTCACAGCAGGGAAGAAGAACACTTCCTTCTCACAGGACATACAAGCAGCAATGTGCACGTTCATGATCACACACACACACACACACACACACACACACACACACACACACACACACGCACACACGCACACACGCACTCATTCAAACACACAGGTACACACCGGCACCGTGGGACTTGCTCTGTACAGTAAATATCTTGAAAAACAAAACATCTGAAGAAGAGGTTGAAAGAGATGGAATACCTTTACGCAGTATTTCCCAGTGCGGACACTCAGGTGGGAGAAGGAGGAGAGCGCAAGAGAGAAGGAGGGAAAAAATGTGATCGGTGGTTGTAGAGGGAGGTGGATGTGTGCAGACAGACAGTGAGACATGGAGAGAGCGGGAAAGGAAGACGGGGAAGGGAGGAGAACACCAAATGTGAAGTAGCAGTTGAAATGGAAGAATTGCAGTTTGGATTCACGCTCCTTGGCTAATGAGGATCATTAACATGGCCTGCCTAGCTCCTCTAAACGCTGGGGAGGACTGGAAGATGGGGGATAAAAATAAAGCCTCTCTAGCATATCCCCACAAGATTCATGGGACGGGCGCTTGTAAAAAAGGATATAGCAGATGCTGGCTGCGGAAGGTACTTCTTAATTCAACACCACATGCTCTGGATCTCGGGAAACAGGGGAACTTATCACGCAGTTGACCTCTGAACTCTCTGGATTCCGTTTGAAGCGCAGTGGCAAAAGAACCAATTTAGATGTATGTGATTTTGTGGGTTCAAATAAAGAACAAGGTGAATACGTCTCTGCAGCACTCCATGTTATGATATGAATCAGGTTTGGATCCGTTCAACTTTGACGTCCCAATGAGGAAATTTGCTTTGCAGGTACAGGATGGAAAGGAGAAGAAATGTGCACTCCGCTCCAACAGTGGCAGAGCTCTCGAATCTTACACACATTATTTCAAGTGGGCAGTTCAAGTTTCTCCACACATTTTATGATCCTATCAGCTTTGTAATTTTCTCTGTCTCTTCACCTACTGTTTGACACGGGAAAATGAAACTCCAGAGAGACTTAGTCTCAATCTCAATCGGAGCTAAAGTCCTGCCTGTGCAAAGTTGTTTGTGATATACAGTACACATCGTTTTTATAGCACTTCCGACCACTTTTGCTGCGTGATCAATGAAGTGGTTAAATCGGACGACATCAAAACAGTTTGAAAATACAAATGTCCTTCGTCAGTGGTCGGGAATACTGCAGACAGCTGCATTCTTGGGACATCCTGCTATCGATCCCCCTTTTCTCCCATTCTCAGCACTGTCACTCCACACCAGTGGGGGGGGGGGGGATGTGAAATTTACTACATCTCGCAGGACCGGGCTTTCCTGGTGAACTTGCTTCTCTTCATTAATATTTTCTATTTGAGGAGAGAGAGAGAGATGCTTGCACACTGCGTTGTGTGAGACCAGAGGCAGTCAGACAGACAAGTGTCGTGATAAGATCATCAGCAGCATAACTGGCACATTCATCCGTCTTCTGTTAATGAAGAGCTTTGTGGTCGAGAGATCAACAGGGGCGAGCTGTGATCTTTTTAAACTACACTTTTTAAAGTGTATTATGTATATATATTATATGTTGTCTATTTAAAAACTTTTGCAGAATCCAACAAAGTTGTAGTTCATGTTTCACTGTTGAGAAGAGCCGGAGCGATATGGATTTTGGGGGGCATATACCGTTACCAATAGTAGGGAGTAAAAAACTTCAGATGCGATAAACTACTATATATATATGTTGTTTGTTTTTTTAACCCTAACCCCTAACCCTTTTTTTTTTTAATGGCAATGATTTCTCAGATGTCGTTATCAAACCATAATTACAAAGAAATGTACTTGAGGATTGATATTTTACAGTTTAACCATAAACTTAATAAAAAGAAAACAAAAATATATAGAACATTTTTTGTGCATCGCTTATTCTGTAAAATAAAAGTTTTCATATCAGTGCATATCGTCGAGCAAAGAAGCCGATACGGATACGTCTGTCAAACACATATTGGCTGATTTTTAGATCAGTCGGTTCTGTGGAGGGTGTACATTTGTCACTAAGTTAACATTTCAGTAAAAATTCAATTTTTTTGATAACACCATGAAATTATGTAGCTGCTATAATTTGAAATTCATTATCCATCCACAGATTGCACATCCCTATGTTGAACAATTGAAACTGAAGAGTAACCCCACTGGGAGACTACCAAAGAAAGAAAGAAAGATCACAGTATTTTTCAGGCAAATGCCAATGTCCGACTGCTTTTGCCTTGAAAACATGAATCAGATCAGGGTTTCTCTAAAAGACGGAGGTGAGAGCGCAGGAGGCCACCGATATTCTTCCTGGTGGAAGGACAGTAAAAATGCTATCTGAGGGCGTTTGAACAAAGCATGTGAAATGTAAAAATACTACAACTTGAAATGAACAATGTATGCACCAAACCATTATGAGAATTGGTTTCACGTTGATGTGACCGCAGGACATTTCACGCGCCTGTGTCTGAACCAAAACAATTTGATTAGCTAACAAGGAAAAAGTGTGCGTGACGGATGTGAGTGTTTGAGGTACAACTAAAAGCAGAGGAAACGGGAGAACATATCATTACCCTCTTCCTGCACTTTCCTCTCTGCTCCTGTGTGTAAATCTGCGCAGTATATCTGATGGATGATGCAGTCGCTAATGAGAAGTGGATATGTCCACATTTAACTGTCTTCCTAACGATAAGTAATGACAGTAGCTTGGCTAACACAATTAACACTGGCGCAGAGGAAAATAAAATTCCCCAGAATGAAGTATTATGTAAATAATTAATTACCACGCAGACGATTGCAATCCTGTTCCGTTGCCCACTGGCACTCAAATACATGTGAATGATTTGAAGACAGACGAAGGGGAGATAGTGAAGATAATCCCGACACAGTGGGAATGTGAGAAAAAATTAACAAATACCACCTGCTCCTTGAGCAATTCGTGGAAACAGGTTGCATTCACAATTTAACCAGTAAACACCGGCCTTTATCCAGACTGAATTGTACAATGAGACGAGTCATTCATATACATTTGTTTTCCCAAGTTTTTAAGATATTACAGTTTTATGTTTCCATTAATCAGGTGTATACAGATAACTCTTCTAAAGCTAGACACGGTTGCTCAGAAACTCTTTCTTCACCTCCAACAGATTACAGGTATGAATATAAAATTAGAACCCCTGTGCAGTCATTTTTGTGTTTAGCTTTAATTTCAGTCACATGCCGCGCCTATTTTATATTCATTGAGGGGGTGCATGTTAAATGAGCAGCAGTTCCCACAAACACAGT